>NC_141547.1:71500000-71582500 GCF_021556685.1 Rattus norvegicus | reverse complement strand
TCCGTGTATTTATTGACTGAAGGATAAATCAACCTGGGGGGAGAGAGGAGTCTGATGAGAGGCTGTAAGGATGAGCTGGGCTGCAGTCATCAGAGAGAAGGGACTTTTCCCTTTTCCTGTTCAATGCCCTGGTCTCGGGAAGTGGGAATATCTAATTTTCCATTGTCAACTGACCTCTTAGGGGTTAAGAGAGAAGTCGGTCCCCAGCTCCGGAAAAGAGAGAGAGAGAGAGAGAGAGAGAGAGAGAGAGAGAGAAGAAAAGGCAGTGGCTTCACTTCCTCGGCTGTCACTTCACCCCTGATCTCGGGGCTCCTCATTTGGAACTTGGGAGCAAAACGCAGACTTCCAAGAAGATTAGAAAATAAGTTTGCACCGCAGCAGGGTCTAACAGGGCGCCTGCTGTTTCTCAAAACAGCGTGGTAGATCTTAACTAATTAATATGGTATAACAGAGAGCTCAAAGGTGCCCCCTAGAGTGTGTCAGAGTCACATAAATAACCTGCCTCCTCCGAGGAAGCTCACAGTGTAGTGGGGAAGAGGGTGGCTGTCTCCCACTCCTCCCAGTTTTCCCACTGAAACTCTTCTTCCGGCCTATTTCCTACTCCCTCCAATTACCTTTCACTTTTAGTCTTTGTAACGCCGTAAGAGGCAAAATAATTTTTTGTTAAAGTCAATCCCCTTAAAAACAATGATAAAAACTATCTCCCTCCCCTTCTTAGGAATGCAGGCGGCTGCCTTTCCAACCAGTTGGGGCCTCAAAAGGAATGAGCTGGGAGAAATCTTGGCAGAGCTGGGGTGCAAGTTCCCAGACTTACGGTTGGGGGAAGAATGGACCCGCCCGGTTCCCACCCAGCTCGCGGCAGAGGCACCAGCCGAGATGGCTGTGGTGCTGATTGGCCCGGTGCACATGGGGCGACATCAGGTGGTGGGACCGGCAGGGCAGGGCGAGCTAGCCTGCGGCGCCACCGCTCACCCTGGACCTGCATTAGGCCCCATTCTCCTGGGTGAGTTTAAGCAAGCCTGTGAATAATCCAGACCCAGCAGCTGCCAAGTGGGTGACTAACAGGCCTACGGGGAGGGGTGGAGAAAGTGAACTTAGAGTGACAAAGGATTCCTGTGGAGAGGTACGAGTCAATCTTCAAAGGGAGTTCCCCGACTCTGCTCAGTTAGACCCGCCAGGCACTGTATACAGCAGGCTCATAAGAGTTGCTTGCTGAAGCGGAGTTCTACACCCACACCAAATGGGTGCTATTTTTAATTCCTAATGTATGCACAAGGAAACTGAAGCTTACAGAGGTTACAAGTATCAGCAAGCTGTAACATCCTCCTACTCCTCCCGCCTCCATTTTACCCCGACTGGAACTGAATCACCTCTAGCCTTGACTTTTTTTTTTTTTTTTTTTTTTTTTTTTTTTGAGTAATATAAATTCAGCCGGTTGCACATCTGTAATTTTCTGAAATCCTGAGACCAAGCCAGGGTTGGGAGAATTAGAACTTAGTCTGCGCTCCCTAGTTAAACCCTGTCTTAAAAATAAGCAAACTAATAAATAAAGCTATTAAACTTGTGCCATCCTTCCAGATTTCCATAGGGACTTTCAATCAACTTCCTCCACAGTAGGCGGTGGCAGAACCCCCTCGGGCTTCACTCTCTCCCTGGGAAACCCCTTGTATTCCGTGCCTGCTTGTCCTTTCAGTGCTGAAGTCGGATCCATCACCACTTCAGTTCTCCAGGCAGCCCAGACTTGACCACACTGTGGTGGTGCTGAGTGAGCTCTCTCTGTGGGTCCCTTCCTCTGCTTCCTCCTCCTCCTCCTCCTCCTCCTCCTCCTCCTCCTCCTCCTCCTCCTCCTCCTCCTCCTTCTACCCCTTCCTCCTCTTCTTCCTCCTTCTCCCCTCCACTTCCTCCTCCTCCCCCTCCCCTCCACTTCCTCCTCCTCCCCCTCCCCTCCACTTCCTCTTCCTCCTCCTCACACAGTGAGTGGTCTTCGCCTGCTGGCATCAAGATTCATTGCCATCTTAAAAAATATGTAGAAAGCATCTCACCATCTGAGGTGAGTAATAGGCCTGGTTAGATGGCTTTGTTGGTAAAGTATGGGACTTAAGTTTGAGGCCCAAACTCTTATTAAATAAAAGCTCCTTGCGGTGGAGCTCAATTTGTAACCCTGGCGCTGGGAAGGCAGGAACGGGGTAGTCTTAAGGCTCCACGACTACGAAATCTAGACAGTTTGATAAGATCGCTGTAAAACTGAGAGAACCCTGTCTCAAACACTGGAGTGGATAGCTCCTGAGAAATGACACCTGAGAATGGCATATGACATACACGTCCATGCACACCTGCACGTATAAATGAATAAAATAAATACTAAATACCTGAACTGTATACAGAAACGGTTTTGTGTGAAATAACTATCTTCCAAGACCACATATAACTAACTATAAAAATGACACCGTTTTACTTCTTCTTCTTCTTCTTTTTTTTTTTTTTCTCAATTCTCCTTCAGAGCTGGCTCAGAGAAGGCCAGCTACATCTCACTCAGCACCTTCCCTACTACTGGGAAACCCCACTGTTTCCTCCAAGAGAGAGAATGAACGAAGTACACAATATTCTCATTTAATGAGGCAATAGCTTCTACCTCAGGAGTCCTTACAGGGGCCTCAGCAGCTCCCAGGCATTTTAGCTTTCTTTGTCTTAGTCTTTTCATTTCTAATTCATTTTCTGCCAGACATTTCTACTCTGCTCATGGTTGACAGTAAAAGTTACACAGGTTCTAGCCAACCTGTGGAGCCAAGACTATTTTCTAAATCAGTGGTTCTTGACCTCCCTACTGCTGTGACCCTTTAATAAGTTCCTCATGTTGTGATGGTCCCAACGATGAAATTGTAATGTTACTTTTACAAACTGTAGTGTGAATATCTGACATGCAGGCTACCCTAGAGGTCATGACCTACAGGATGAGAACCGTTGCCCTGAACCAAACAAAATGAAACCACTTAAGAAAAAGAGTATTTTTTTCCTTATACCAATTTGCATCCTTCCCTAGTTTGTTTCTTAGTGTGATAAAACACTGACCAAAAGCAACTGAGGAAAAGAAAGAGTTTATTTCCTCTTACCACTCCCAGGTAATAATCATTTGTGGGGGGAAGTCAGGGTAGAAACTTAAGACAGGAAATCGGAGGAAGGAACTGAAACAGAGTTCATGGAGAGCACCACTTACTGGCTTGCTTCCTCTGGCTAATCAGCTAATTTTTCTTATAGAGCTCAGGCCCACCTGTCTAGGTATGGCACGGCCCAAAATAGGCTGCTTGTCCTTGCATCAATTAGCAATTAAGAAAGTCTCCCATGCACATGTTCACAAGCCATCTGATGGAAGAGAGTCCGTAGCTGAGGTTCTCTCATTACAGTTAACTCTGTGTTACAGTTATACAACGATATAACCAGAAAGTTGTTATTACCTGCAAACTGATATATCCAATGTTCTTGATTGTTACCATCTGCAAGGGACTACAGACCAGAGCCGGTCTGTAGAATGCCCTGGACCTGTGGTAACAGAGTAATACCCTACCCTTGAGATATTTTTATCCTTGGAACCTGTGAATATGCTTGCTTAACTGGCAACGCGGTCACGTAGATGAAATTAAGTGTCTTGACATGTGGAAGAGCATCTCGCATTATAAGGCGAGCGCAGCTTAATCACATTTATCCATGAGAGGCCAGGGACTATGTCCTTGCTGTCATCAGAGGGCAATGGGACAAAGGAGAAATAAGCAGAGGGAGGTGATGGTGCTGGATGGGAGGATGGGGGAAGGACCAGAACCAGGAGCCATATTTCCAAGGGTAGAGAAGGCTA
The DNA here is from genome assembly GCF_021556685.1 of Rattus norvegicus. NCBI lineage: Eukaryota > Metazoa > Chordata > Mammalia > Rodentia > Muridae > Rattus > Rattus norvegicus. Next base: position 71,578,653 of record NC_141547.1, on the reverse strand, counting down.
AATCAGAGGCTTTCTCCTGGAGCCCACTAAAAGGAATACTGCCTTAGAGATGCTGTGATGTTATCCTATTGAGATGTGTGGCTTTTGACCCATGAGATAATGCATGTGAATGGTTTTTAGCCACTAGGTTTGTGGTGATTTGTTTCAGAGGCGACACAAGCCCAGCATCTTGCCCTTCCCCCTCACCACCACCTGAGATGGCCTCAGTCCACCAGGGGATGCTTGTGAGACCTAGGAGTGAGACCCACAAAGAGTTGGTGCTCATTTTCCTCTCGGATGCCTTTTGGGAGTACCTCAAACTCCAGAATTTGTAGCAAGAAACTACTTAGTCCAACCTATGTGAGTATCCCTTGAATCTAACCTCATAAGGATGGGCCTGCTATTAATGTTCACATTCATAATCTTAAAGGTAGCTAGGAGTATTTAGTGAATGGGTTTGGACAGGGCTTGGGTGTGTATCTCAAAGGGTCCTCAGTGTTGGATCCTGTGGCTGGCAAGAGGAGAGACAGTCTGTTAAACAGATCTGCGCTGAGATAGAGAAGGCTGCAGAGGAAGGGACTCCCTCTGTTACTGGAAAAGCTGGGGTTCACTTTGGGGATTCTTAGTCTAATTAATAAAAGAGTTTGTGATTGAACTCAGAAGGAAGTTTGAGGACTGTTTTGTTAAAGTTGAAATAAAAACAACAGAGCAGGCAGCTGTGGCTCTCAGAAACTGCCAGAAAGAGGGAGATGGAATAAAAAGAAAGCTGTGCCTTTGGGCCTAGGGTCCCAGAAAGGAGTCAGATCCAGCAGTGGAGACAAGCAATTGTCCCCCATGGTGGACAAGCAGCTTGTGGCAGAAAGTGAGATGGCTTCAGACAACAGTGAGGAATCCTATAGTGTCCAGGAATACATGCTCAACCTTTGGGTCAGCCTTTGAAGGAAAAAAGATAGAAAAAAAAGAAAGAAAAAGTTATGCTCTCTCAGTAAAGACTCTGAAACATGCACAGGTTTAACAGTGCTGTCAGTAGAGAAGGGTGTAATTGGCCACACTGCAGGAAGGGTTTCTGGGAAGGGTGAATATATCTTCTCATTAAGGGGATAATTATTTCTTCCACCTCTTTAGCATAGCTTTAGGTGAATCAGGCTTTCTAAAAGGAAGTCCCCTGACCAGGTGATTGACAGGCTCAGGTAAATTAACTCTTAAGAAACAATCGAATGTAACACTCTAATCTTTGAAGTAAATCAGGAATAACCTAGAGATATTCCATTCTTTTGTTCAGGTGGCCCAAGGAACCAAACTGAAGTCATTTTGAATAAAACTTCCATTTTGAATAGGGGTCAAATAAAGGTTTAGTTCCCAAGACCTTCCTAGACATCCTGCTTGGCAGAGAGACATACATGGATAACTGACATTCTGCTTGGCAAGTTGAGACATGAATGCTAGGCAAGTTGTTCTGCCACAGTTGAGTAAACCAGTCAATGAGAACAGGATAAGTTAACCACAAAGACATGTTCCTAAGGACATCCCCTATTTCTAAATCCTGATTGGTGGAGAAATTTAACTGGAACTTGACACAGATGTCCACGGTTTTCAAGCTTAACAGTTCTGTAACATTCTGGTTTGGGGTTGCGGTTCACAACCTGAATCTGTTCTGTCACCCTGACCGATCAGTAGTTGCTTGATTTCAACAAATTCTTGTCATCTGCATAGACCTGGTGCTTGAGCTGCATTGGATCTAACAGTTATGATCTAACAGATCATAACAGTTTGTAATGTGGCATCAACTTCATATACTCCAGTATCCTAATTGCGAATACATTCTTCAAAATAGTTCAAACTTGGTAGGTTAGAATTTTGTGTCCCAGGGTGTGTGTCATAAACTTGATTTTTTTTTAAAGAAAGCTGGAGTGTAGAGAGAATTTTTATGCAATGTATGGAAGTTTCACCTGTCAATAAAAAGCCTGTGGCCAATGAATGAGCTGAGGCAGGATTAGAAGGTGGGACATCTGGCAGAGCTGTGGTGGTGATTCTGGGAGAGAGTCGGGTGGAAGATTCGCCCCAGAGCACTGTGGAAGACGGCCACATGAAAACTGAGAAGTGGTATCCAGCCATGTCGCCCTCATAAAATAAAATAAATGGGATAGTTGAGTTATGAGCTAGTCTTCTTGGGACAAACGGGTCCAAGCTACTATTCCTATGTAAGAAGTCTCAGAGTTGTTGTTTTAGGGAAGAAAGAAGATGAGTAGAAAAATACAAGGTTACAGATGGCACCAACTACCCTAGAGGGAGAAATATGGCTCATTGGTTGAGCAGTTGTCTAGTATGGGGGAAGATCTAGATGCAAATCTCAGTAAAGGGAAGAAAAGAAGGAGGGAGGTAAGGAAGGGGAGGGAGAGAGGGAAGGAAAAGGAGGGCAGGAGGAAGGAAGGAAGGAAAAAAAGAGCGAGCAAGTTATGGGTTTTATGGAAGCAGCTTACTCAAGTGCTGCAATCGACAAACCACCACAAGCTCAGGGCCCATGGGTAAATTCTCCTAAAGCTTGCTCTGACTCACCACCTTACTTGGATGCAGTTACTCCCACAGAAGCAGAAGTTTCAACACATCAAAAGATTGAGACCTTCTTCCATCTAAGTCAGCTAAGCCCATGCGGAGATGCTTTCCAAAGTACTTCGAGCCTTCTGCGCAAGGCAGGAGTTTGTAATGTAGACTTAGGTGCCTGAGGCAATGGATCAGTCAGCCAAGTGCTTCCTATGTATGGCTGGGAACCTGGGTTCTTTTTCCTGGCACCCACACAAAAGCTGGGTGTGGATGTAGGAGGATTTCTAGGGCTTGCTGGTCTGCCAGTCTAGGCCTAGTGGCAGGTTCGGTGAAAGTCTCAGAAAATAATGTGAAAAGTAATCACAGAAAGCATCCACTGTTAGCCTCTGCCTTCTGTGTGCACACATGTATGTGTATGTACACACACACAATGTATATTTAGTAATTACTTAGGTTTGGGGAAATCAACAGATCAGGTAATTGCTACTGAAAACTGGCTGGCTGCTCACAGGTCCCCAAAGGAACATACCTGTCACACCATGTACAGAGTCACATGGGAAAACAGAAGGGCCAATGTGCTTGTTTTTGTCAACTTTCCTCGAAAGAGAACCATCTAGAAATATAGGAGAGCCTACATTAAACTGGCCAGTAATAATGTCTGTGGAGCACTTGCATGGTTGATGAGAGACGTGGGAGGGTCTAGTCTACTGTGGGTGATGCCACCTCTAGGTAGGTAGACCTTGCTGTGTAAGAAAGAAGGCTAAGCCAATCATGAAGAAAAACAGTAACTGGCATTTCTCCATGTCTCTGTTCAAGTTCCTACCTTGGTTTTGCTCAGTGATGCACTGTAACTTGTAAGTCAAATGAACCCATTCCTCCCCAAAGCTGATTTTGATCATAATGTTTATCACAACAACAGAAAACCAACTAGGATGGTCAATGAAAGGTCATGGGGTTGGGATTCAAGAAGGATGCTCAGTGTCTTCTTGATACTATTTATTAGAAGAGTTGATTATGCCATGGAAAGACATCATAGCCAGAGCTCTGAGGAGAGACAACAAGTCCATGATAGGGTGTGTGTATGTGTCCCTTCTTATAGGCCTCAAAAGAAGAGGGAAGTTTTATGCCTCGTGGTGGATGAATAATCTGTTAAGATTTGTAGTCAGGCTATGTGTGACTGCTGGAGGCAGAACAAAAAGAGAAGGGGTCTTGAAGGAACCTTATTAATGTGTGACTTAGAGGTTGTAGGGGAAGTAGGCAGGAGGGACAAATTTAGTTGACAAATGTCCATTACTCTCTGATTTCTGGTAGGCTCATATCCTGAACCTGCAAACTTCCCTTGGGGAAATGAAGCTCAAGGCCTGTTATTCTGGAATCTGGGTACCTGAGGAATCTGTCAGACAGTTACAGATGGGTTCTCAGTAAAGGCCTTGCTGTTTCCTTTAACCTAACAGACAGGAGGGGGGAGTAAGGCAGAAGGAAAATGTGGCAAATGCCTTTACTGTGGCTTTATGGGAAATAACAATGAAAAACAAACATACAAACAGCAAACACAGTTTTCACCTTAAAGGGAGTAAGAGATAGTTTATTCTGGAGCCATTTTGAATGACCATAACCCAGCTACACAGATACCCCAAACTCAGTGTTCCAATGTGGAGTTTCATGAAGTTTTATAGTTTTACAGAACAAAGACAGTTATAAATCAAGGCAAGCTTCAAACACATTGAGACAGTTACAGCAAGACTATGAAAGCTCACAAAACCTCTAGGAAGCAGGTGACTTTGTATATTAGTCAGGGTTCTCCAGAGTCACAGAACTTGTGGAATGTCTCTATATGTTAAGGGAATGTATTGTAATGACTTACAGTCTGCAGTCCAACTAACCCAACAATGGGCAGCTGTGAATGGAAAGTCCGAGAATCTAGTAGTTGCTCAGTCCCAAGAGGTTAGTTATTTCAGCTGCTCTTCTGTATAAACTGGAATCCTGAAGAAGTAGGTTCCAACAGATGTACTGGCAAGTAAGTGCAAGCAGGAGAAGAAGAGTAAATCTTCCTTCCTCCAATGTCCTTATGTAGGCCTCCAGTAGAAGGTAAGGCCTAGATTAAAGGTGTGTACCATGCCTAGATCTGGAACTTGCTTTGTCCCAGGCTGCCTTTGAACTCAGAGATCTGCTTGCCTCAGTCTCCTGGGATTAAAGGCATGTACTACCTGGCCAGGGCCTAAGCTTTTTGAGGCTTCCATGCCTCAAGATCTCAATGTCAAGATCTGGATCACAGGTGTGCCCTCCATTTCTGGATTGTAGTTGACTCCAGATGCAGTCAAGTTGACAACCAGGAATAGCCATCACACTTTGTGTCCTTAAGGAGTTGGTTTCAGCACCCTCAACAAACACCAAAATCCTTAGATGTGCATGTCCCTTATATATGACAGAACAGCTTTGTATGTGACCTACATATGTCTTGAATACTTTACATCAGTCCTAGATTACTTATAATACTTAACATTATGCAAGTTTATGTAAATAGCTATTTCACTATATTACTTAAAGAATAACAGCAAGAAAAAGTCTATATGTGGTTTCTCTACAGGACAGTTTTGATTGATTTGGGTTTGGCTTTACAGCAGGGCAGAGGGGCTTAAACCCAGGGCCTCCTACAAGCTACAGAAGTGCTCTATTGACCAGCTGTAGCCTTGCGTATGAAAGGAGCTCTTGCATAGAGCAATTTGCTCTCTCTAGATATAAGAGGCTTGGGGGTGGGGATGTAGCTCAGTTGGTGGTGTGCTTGACTAGCAGGTATTAATCTCTGGGTGTGATCCCATGTAGCCCATAAACCAAGCACAGTAGCACCTACCTGTAATCCCAGCACTTGGGAAGTGGAGGCAGGAGGGCTGGAAACTCAAGGTCATTTACATGAGTTTGAGGCTAGCCTAAGCTATATGATACCCTGTGTCAAAAACAACAACAATAACCACAACAACAACAACAACAACAACAACAACACACACACACACACACACACACACACACACACACACACACACACACACTGACTTTCCGAGGGGTGGCAGTCTTTCCTGACTCATCAAAGACGACAGAAAGCAAATAATCAGAAAATAGCGAAAATAAAGGATAGCATTGCATATGTGGTGGTTTGAATATGCTTGACCCCAGGAGTTGCACTACTAGGAGATATGGCCTAGCTGGCATAGGTGTGGCCTTCTTAGAGGAAGTGTGTCACTTTGGGGGTGGGTTTGAGACTCTCCTCCTAACTGACTAACTAGACTAACTAGACTAGACTAACTAGACTAACTGACTCCTAGACTAACTAGAATGTAGTCTGCTCCTGGCTTCCTTTGGATGAATATATAGAACCCTTGGCTCATTCAGTGCCATGCCTGCCTGAGTGCTGCCATACTTCCTGCCTTGATGATCATGGACTGAACCTCTGAAGCTGCAAGCCAGCCCCAATTAAATGTTGTCCTTTTTAAAAGTTGCCTTGGTCATGGTGTCTCTTCCCAGCAATGAAAACCCTAGGACAGCATGGCAGTGTGCGCAGGGCAATAGCAAGTCTTCAATACACGGATGAGATCTACAGCCTTGGCCCGTTCTGCCTTGGATGTGTGAGAGGTCCTGAGGCCTGATACATCTTTATTGGACAATATTCCCCATGTTACTTCTTTGTCTGTAGCACAGGGTAACAGAGTTAGGTCGCCCTGTTCTCTAGCAGATACACAATGCTTAGTTGGCAGTCACCAAAATGGGGCTATGCAGAGCCATGGGGCAGTGCAGAACCAAGGGGGTATGTAGAACCAGGAGACTGTATAGAAACATGGGCTGTGCAGAAGCAGGGGTCTATGCATATATACAGGGGCCTGTGCAGAGACAAGGGTCTGTGTAGAACCCTGTGTAGAACCCGGGGTCTGGTTCCAAATTTTGTTTCCCATTTATATCTAAGCTAAGGATCTGTGTCCACAACTGTCTGTTGTTACTCTAAATAGTGGCCCAAACACCTCCATAATGGAACAAGAGCTCTGACCTTTCTAGGCCAGGACAGACAGATATTATATATACTTCTCCCCAACAGGTTTATCTAGGTTTCCCTGAAATCTGACATAACCCATATAAGAGCCATGGCTCTATTTCAAAGGAGTTGGCTTGAGAGTTTCTTCCCTGGAGGCACTGGGCATGAGTGAGGGTCCAGCAAGTAGTTCACATCTGGAAGCAGTGGTATTGAAGCACCTAAACATCATTTGGCCAGTTAACAGCTTTCAAAAGCATGTGCTCCCCATTGCTGTGCATTTAGCATTGTTTGTGTATTTCAAGATACCAGCAATAATTAACTATTACCTTACCATGATAAAAAATAGCATTTGTAAATATTCATAGCCTAATTATTTTCGATTTATTTATTTTATGTGTGTGAGGGCTATATCTGTTCGTATGCCTTTGTGCCAGAAGAGGGCATCAGATACCATTACAGATGGTCATGAGCCACCATGTGGTTCCTAGGAATTGAACTCAAGACCTCTGGAAGAACAGCAAATGCTCTTAACCCCTGAGCCATTTCTTCGGCCTCCTTATATCCTAATTTTTTATTGAACATCAATTCTGCCTACGTAGAATTGGCATCATTAACCAATTTTCCATTTAGCGTCTGTGGGAAGAGGCCTCTGCCCTCTTCTCTCAGAACCTTGGAGCCTTAGCAACTTTGTAGAAAGGAACCAGTTAACAGAGGAGGGCTGGTGAACCAGCTTATGATGGTTAGTTTTGCTTATCAACTTGACACAGTCTAGAATCATCTGAGAAGATTGTCCCAGTGAGGAATTGGTTGGTTTATAGGCATCTATCTTAGTTGGGCTAATGAATGGGGGTGATATAGGAATATTGAGGTGTCCTTGAGAGACATGGAACCTTTCTCAGCTCTTTTTGTGCTTGGATTGGGAGCTGGGAACTTGATAGATTCACAAGCTTCTGCAAACCAGAGGCTTTTGGGTCTTGTGAATTCAAGAAGTAAAACTCATAGACCACAAAAGGTGAGCTTCAGAAATATTTTATTATAAATAGCTTAAGAGAGAAAAATCCTGAGTTCTTGTACAGTAGGAGTTTCCCCTAGAGTGGGATACCATTGGGCTTCCCTGAATTGGAGTTAATAAACCTACACTGGATGGAAGGAGGGGGAGGATAGATTGGTGCAGATGCCATTCCAGGTGTCCAGGAGCCTTGAAGTTTCACTCCTATCTCTAGTGCAGTCCCTGAAAAGGGGTATTCCTTTATGGGGAGATAGATAAGGAAAAAGCAGATCCCCTTTCTGGTATCTGCAGCCTCTAGCCATTGTGGAGCAGGAGACTTTTCTGCCTTAAATGCTCTGGAAATTCGGATTTGAGTGTTACATTTGTTGGGCAGCCAGTAAGGACAGAGGTTGACCTCAATAGGTCAGATCTGCTTGGTTTGCATGTTTCTCACCACCAGGATGGTATGACCCAGAAGTAGGGATGCTCTAGTCTATCATGGACCATCCAGTTCTGTATTGAACTGTATTGAACACAGAGTGGGAGCTCAGTTACTAACTGGCCCAAATTGACTTCTTTGTGAAGCCGGCCAACTACAGTTCCAAGACATGCCCTAGGTGAGAGGGGTGAATACTGGAGTCAAGGTTTTCCAAGCTCTTGACTCAACAGAATAAGAACCCTTTTTCCCTGTCTTCCTCCCTTCCAAACCCTGCCTCCCCTGCTCACATTGCAAATGCCAATCCCTCCATTGCCCTGGGAAAGCAGTTCAACTAAAAACATAGTAAATGCTTTGAGGAAGAATCACGAATGCCCCTGCCAAGATAAATAGCCATAAACTACAACCACAGCACCCACTTACCCCAAGTTAGATAAGCTAAGGAAAAATAAACATTGGTGCCATTCAGACATCCAATTAATGTAAACTGGAGGAAGGCTGGCTTCATTGATGTAAACAAGAGGGAGGCTGGTTTCCAGCCTATCTGATTCTAATCCAACCACAGAGACCTTCATCTATTCTGATGGGGCTGGCCATGCTGCTTTCCTCACCGCAGCCTATTATCACACTAATTTGTGGTTCTGTTGGATGGATTTCTATTCTCAACCTTGGCTGTGTCATGAAAGTTGCAGAATCTTTGCCAAAAACTGTTTCTCTCCTGTCTGATTTCAGAGCACAGCACCCATCCATTCACTCAACAATCATCGATTGAATATGCCCGGGGGCCAAGCAGTACTCCCCGGACAACCGGGTCCAATTCACTGACTACACCTTCTCCTTGGAACATCTCCACTCTTATAGTTTTAACTACAGTTTTCTCACTGATGGTTCTTCAATATAAATCTCCAGACAGAGACTACCCAAGTAGTTGGATGCATGCCGGAATGTCTGTTGGACAATCTGCAGTTTGGGGTCCCGTAAACAGCCTACACTCAACTCGTCCTGAACAAAACTCAACAACCACCTTCTCTAAACGCATTGCTCATTTCTCCTATAATTTTAGTCACAGCCCCAAAAAGAGTCAGTTAGTCATCTACATACAAACCCTAGCTTTTATCTTCATTGAGATCTAGCAATTTCTATTCGTTTTCAAGTCAAGAATTAATCTTATTTCTTTTCTTTTGGTATGCATCCCGCATCAGCTCATCTCTGATCTGGGCAGACTCTACCTCCTTTTGGCTTCATTCTTTATCCTCCCTTACATGAAACCCTTTGTTTCCCTAGCTCTTCCCTCATCATCCATGTATGATGGCTGCTTCCCTGGTAAATTCAGTTCTGCCTCTCTTGGCATAGAGGAATTGACGGCTCTTTGGCCAGTTACTGTTAGCTCAAGTGTCTTTACCTGCTCTTGTTGGCTTTTCATTTGATGTGCCTACATCCTTGTTAACAGTATCTACTCTAACTGTGCTCCAGTCCCCATGTGGTGCATGTGTTTCCTGGCAGGACCCACTGCCACTGCCTTGTGACTCCCTTTCAATCTTCAGGCAATGTATTTAGGCAATGTATTCAGCAGCACTCTACTATGTCTGCTTAGGGAAGTGTTTTCAGCCTGTGGGTCATGACCCTTTTGGAGGTCAAAAGTCTCTCACAGGGGTTGCCTAAGCCATTGGAAAACAAATATATTTATATTATGATTCCTAACAATAGTAAAATTATAGTTATGAAGTAGTAACACGGGAGTCACACAACATGAATAATGATATTAAAGGTATGAAGCACTAGAAAGATGGAGAACTACTTGCTTTGAGAGTCTGTGTAGGAGCCCTGTGGTTCTTATCCAAGTCTTTGCCCAGGCTAACCCTCTACCTATTGAGTTCTTCTCACTGTTCTGTATATTAAGATTCTGAGTTTAGGTTTCTATTGTTATTATAAAGACCTATGTCCAAAAGCAACTTGAGGAGGAAAGGGTTTATATGGTTTATAATTCTATATTACAGTCTGTACTGGCTGGTTTTGTGTGTGAACTTGATACAAGCTGGAGTTATCAAAGAGAGAGGAACTTCCCTTGAGGAAATGCCTCCATGAGATACAGCTGTAAGGCATTTTCTCAATTAGTGATCAAGTTTGGGAGGACCCATTGTGACTACCCATTGGCTGAAGATATAGCCCAGGGGGCTGGTAGTCTTGGGTTCTATAAGAAAGCAAGCTGAACAAGCCAGGGGAAGCAAGCCAGTAAGTAACATTCCTCCATGGCCTCTGCATCAGCTCCTGCCTCCTGATCTGCTTGAGTTCCTGTCCTGACTTCCTTTGGTGATGAAAAGCAATGTGGAAATGTAAGCTGAATAAACTCCCCCCCCACCCCCCGCAACTTGCTTCTTAGTCATGATGTTTGTGCAGGAATAAAAACCGTAAGACAAATTGGTACCAGCATAGTGGACTATTCCAGTGACAACCTGGCCATGCTTTGAAGAGGACTGTGGAAGGACTTTGTACTTTGCCCTAGAAGAGCCATTTGGGTGTTGAGAGCTCTGTGGGGTGTTCTGTAGGAGCTTGGAAGATAATGTTTCAAACAGTGTAAATGATGCAGTGCAAAGACGGTTTGTGAAATTTCAGAGGGAAGATTAAAGACTCTTATCAGGGCCATTCCTATTTTGATTGTGAAGATTCTGTGGTTTTGGTTAGCTGGGGCTGAAGAATCAACTGTGATTAACAAGATACCAAAACTACTAAAGCGAAATTTTACATTACTAGGACGATTGATGCTGGTTAGCTGGGCTAAGAAATTAGCAGTGAGTGAGAAGAGACCAGCATCACTAAGGTGAAATCTTCTGGAAAATGTTTCCTGAGAGCACAGAGAAGCTGTGTTCCAGAGGCAGCCATGGCTGTACCTCATGTTAGCAGCCAGACTTGGTAATAGATGAGTCACCCAGGTTTTGAAACATGAAGGAGTAGCAGCTGATGCTTGGCACTGTGAAAGACCAGGAGAAGTCATTGGTGAAGGTGCAGCCTCAGTGGCAGTTGAAGGCCCAGGACTGAAGGAGTCATGCAGAGAAGTTGAGGCTTAGCACCATGAAAGGAGCATTTGAGAGGTTATTTGTGAAAGTGCAGTCAGTTGCAGCAGAAGACAGCAGTGTTTGGGAGATGTCAGTACCATGAGATGACCACCAAGAACATCAGCAGTGGAGTACAGGCAGCTGGAGCCTAGAAGACATTGGATATTTTAAAGGGATTAAAATTTTAATATGTAAGAATTTGTAAAGATTAGGACTTTTAAAGTTATATAGATCTTGGGAATGGATAAGAAAGTAAGGGTTAAGGCTTAATAGTGATGTGTTTGTCAAGTTGACAAGTGTTCAGTTGTACCAGCTGGTTTTGTGTGTCAACTTGATACAAGCTGGAGTTATCAAAGTGAAAGGAGCCTCCTTTGAGGAAATGCCTCCATGAGATACAGCATTTTCTCAATTAGTGATCAAGGGTGGGGGAGCCCATTGTGGGTGGTGCCATCCCTGGGCTGGTAGTACTGGGTTCTATAAGAAAGCAAGCTGAGCAAGCCAGGGGAAGCAAGCCAGTAAGTAACGTCCCTCCATGGCTTCTGCATCAGCTCCTGCTTCCTGACCTGCTTGAGTTCTTCTCCTGACTTCCTTTGGTGATGAACAGCAATGTGGAAATGTTCCTCCCCAACTTGCTTTTAGGTCATGATGTTTGTGCAGGAATAGGAACCCTGACTAACACAGTCTAGCATTAAAGGAAGTTAGGGCAGGAACTACGGGAAGGAACCTGGAGATAGGAACTGAAGCAGAGGTCATGGAGGAACATGACATCTTTTAACTTACTCAATTTGTGTCCTTATACAACATAGGAACACATCACGAGTGAGACTGCCAATGATGAGTGTCTTTGGGTCTCGCGTTGCTGTGACAAAACACTGTGACCAAAAAGCAAGATGGGGAGAAAAGTTTATTCAGCTTACACTTCTACATTGCTGTTCATCACAGAAGGAAGTCAGGACAGAAACCCAAATGAGGAAGGATCCTAGAGACAGGGGCTGATGCAGAGACCGTGTGCTGCTTACTGGCTTGCTTAACATGGCTTGTTCAGTCTGCCTTCTCATAGAACACACTCATCATGGGCTGGGCCCTTATTGATCACTGAGAAAATACCGTACAGCTGGATCTCATGGAGGCTGCTAAGCACCTGTAGAATCCCTCCAGAAATTAGGTCTTCCCAGAGGATAGATCTCGTCTATCTCAGGCAGGTTTTTTTTTTTTTATTTAAAGATGTATTTATTTATTATATGTAAGCACACTGTAGCTGTCCTTTAGACACACCAGAAGAGGGCATCAGATCTCATGACAGATGGTTGTGAGCCACCATGTGGTTGCTGGGGATTTGAACTCAGGACCTCTGGGAGAGCAGTCAGTGCTGTTAACCACAGAGCCATCTCTCCAGCCCTCAGGCAGGTTTTAAAACCTTCATTTCTACTATCTCTTACTAATTCCCTTGACTATAGTATTTCTTAGGAACTGAGTGTTTAATGACAATCTCCTTGGGTTCAAACCCTGAGCTCAATTTGATTTTCCCCTCTGAAAACTGAAAGCTGTCACCACATAGAGCTTCAGTACTTCAGTATGTGAAGTGTATAGCACAGTTTGGGCAGCATAGACAGTGTTGGCAACTATGAACTGGTTTTCTCAGTCTGTCTTTTGCACTTGACTGTCATGAAAAAATGGACTTTTTGTTGACCAGATTTTACCCTCCAAATACAGTCTAGCAACTGGTAGGTAGTAGGCACTTAATGAAAAGGTATTGGAAGGAAGAAGGGAATAAAAGAAAGCAGTATACAGGGAAGGAAAATGTCATATAAGAAAATGGAAGAGAGTGGGAGGGAGGGGTGAAACAAACGAGTCTTACTGGAGGCAAGGCAGTCTAAAACAGAACCAGATGCATGGTGAGAAGGCAGGGCTTCTGGGAAGGAGAAAAGTTGTCTCTGCTGGGCAATGATGTCTAGCAGAGGCCTAAAGGCAGTGAGCTGATGATAGACTAGCTAGGCAGGGCTTCTGTAATCTGTGTTCACTGGGATGTATTTGAAGGCATTAGGGAGCTAATGGCATGTCAGAAGTAGGGATGGCCTAACGAGATGTACTGCTTGAAGCCCTGTATGATACTCATGTATCTGTCCCTCTAAACGATTACCTGTTTGACATTGCCAGCTGATGTCATTCATCTTCAATACTTACTGCATAATTGTCAGAATGAACTTTGTATGAAGGTAGACCAAGGCTCTGTACCACCTTAGATGGTTTCTTGATGTAATTTTCCCATAAAACAAGCAAAGTACCACCCTTCCTGATGAGCTGTAAGGCATGAGCTGTAAGGCTCACCAGCGCTCTCTCCATTTAATGATTTCTCTACTTTCTCCTAGCATTTCTGTCCAGAACAAATCTCTCCACCTTCTCTGGAACTTTGTGTCTTGGCCAATGCGTCTGAGTGTATCCTGAGCTGCTCCTGTTAAACCTGAAAAGTCTAGTCATTCATTGCAGGCCCCAGAAGTCTCTCTGGTATGTAAAAAGGGTCTTGGTAAGATTTTCATCATGAACTCCCAGGGTTGCTCAAGTGTCTTTTTATGCCTCTGAGTAAAGGAAAACATATTTATGTTCCATGAACATGAATGTACACAGTATGCCTACAGAGAGATGGGGATCTTTGGGTTCCTACTTTTTGTTGTTGTTCTTTGCCTTTGACAGCATTCAACACTAACAGAAAAAGCACACTCACCTGCAGACACTACAAAGCATTGTTGAGAACTGGCAAGAGAATCATGCACAGCCATTCTTCAGAAGCCACTGGGCTCCGCCTAGTTTTGCTTAGGGACAACCCAAATCACATATGGGTCTACTCTAAGTTTAGGAAACCAATATCAGTTCCTCATACATGTTTTTAAATGAGCTATTTTATTTTAACTAAGAGAGACATTCTTATTTGAGCTACTTAAATTTGCTTGGTCAAAAATGATAGACCATTGGTGGTTACATATGATTATCCTAACACCTTTGTATTGTGAGCAATTCCAAAAGTATAAAGGTGATAGAGGGCTCTCTACTATTGTAGCTTTCTGCCTACTCTCTCTAATACAATAGCTATTGGTGATTTGGTAAACAGTTAGCTATCATATGAGAACTATTTTACATGCATATTAACTTATAAACAACATAGAAGTATGTTATTCTCATCTTTACCTACTGTATCTTTTAGAAATTGTTCCAATGGATTAATTGGTGTTTGTTAATCATTACCTAAGACTTTCTCCATTGTTCCTGGTCTTTTAACATTGTGAGTTCTACTATAAGGAAGATCTAAGACATGGGTAATCTCCATGGAAGTAGAGTGATACTTCGGTTTTACTATTTTTGTACTTTCCCTGGCATGATTTCTCTCTTCAGAGTCCCAGGGGTAGCTGGGGTCTTGCCAGAGCTCACAACCTCTAGCCAAGTGCCCTGGGCCCTGGCTCTGTGATTCCTCTGCCTCCCCTTGCCTTACCAGCTGTTGGCAGCTGATGTGATGTCCTGGCCTTTGAATTACCTCTCTGTGTCATGTTGTCCCTCAGTTTTTTCAGCACCTTTGTAACTGTCCATTTTTACTCATCTCTATTGGCTGTGAATTGTCTTATTCTTACTCTCTTCCAAACTGGACACTGAACTGTTAAACTCAGAGTGATGGGGGGGGGGCATTCTGATGCTGCTGGTGTAAGTGGAGATTGCTGTAAAAACATCCTTTGACAGGCAGTTTAGCAAGAACCTCAAACATGAGCACAGTCTTATCTTAAGAAACAATCTTTGACATATTTGTGAACTGTTAGGACCTAGGTAAAATATTAAGGCCTAAATGAGGTGTGGCTAGCCTACTGTTGGAAGACAACTTTCTCATATGTTTCTGCTGTTACTAAGAAACTTTCAAAAGCCAAGATGGATTACATATTCTGTTGTGTTATGTGCCCTTGGAAACCCATCATGATAGAAGTCAGTAGAACCGTTGTGTGTTACCCACAATAAGGTTGGACCCAAACCAACCCCCCAACAGTGCTTCCTGCACCTACGCATAAGCTTTCGTGGTGTTTGCCTTTAGAAGCTGCCCCTAGGATGGATCCCAGCACAGGAGAGACACCTGCACCAACATAAGAAACTATTTGGAGTAAGATTTCCATTTGAGTAGTGACCTTTTAAAGTTCAAGTTCCCAAGACCTCTCTGGAAACTGATATTCCACTTGGCAGAAAGATAAATATACGTACATGGGTAACTGATATCCTGGTTGGCAAGCTAAGACATGAATGTTAGACAAGTCCCATCCTGGAAGACAAGTTAGAACATGAATATTAGACAGCCAAGTCCCCTGCCACAGTTGACTCTCCCAACCAATAGAAGCAGGTTAAGTGTACAACAGATACATGTTCCTAAGGAAATACCCCTTCCCTAAATCCTGGTTAAAGTTTTTGTGGATTTAGGGCTTAAAAACCCTATAGAATCTTAATGTCATGGTTCAGCTCCAGAATCTGGACTATGGCCCTGATCAACCAATCCTGGGGTGTATGCTCAATAAACTACACTTGTCTGACTGAGATTGGTGTGGTCTTGTTGTGAGGCAATTTCTGGACCCTAACATGAACAAAATTATCTGAGGTCTCAGACTTGCTTCTAAACAAACTGGTGAGTAAGGGAGATGGTACATGGATGTAGGGAGACTACCATGATGAGCAGGATAACCTGCTTGGACACTGATCACAGCCATCTCTTTGTGAACGTCTGAACGTTCAGTCATAAAATGCATTCTGCCCAAAGCAAAATTAGACTTTTCATTCTTCCTCATAGATGTTTATTCTAAAGGGAAAAAAAAATCCTGAATGTTTAAAAAAATGGTCCTACCAAGACTTGACACCCCCCCACCCAGTGTAAGGGAATGTCAGGGAGGGGAGGCAGGAAGGCGGGAAGGGCTGGATGGTTGTGTGGGGGAGCACCCTCATAGAAGAAGGGGGATGGGGGATGGGATAGGGAGTTTATGGATGGGAAACCGGGAAAGGGGATAACATTTGAAAGGTAAATTAAAAATATCCAATAAAAAATAAAAAAATATTTAAAAGGATTAAAAAATTCTCTTTAGGAATGTTTTCAACAGCATTCTTTATAATAAACAATCACAAAATGGTCTAATTTTCCATAGTAGGACACTCCTATTGGTGTTTCCAATAGAGCTACGTACTGAAGACCACTCAGGCTTAAGAAGTTGTAGAATAAGAGAAACAAGAGAAAGCAGCTTTTCAAGGCAGGGCTTCAGGAAGTGTGCGTGCAGGCTGGTGACAGGGAAAGAGGAAGAGTGGGAGGGAGGGAGGAGGGAAGGTACACAGAGAAGTAGGTAGTAACCATAGCACTTCCTTTGCTCTTTTGAAGCCTTGCTTTTTTTTTTTTTAAATTGGTTCATATTTTAAAATGAAAAATGATGCAAACCTTGTGATAATACAGTTGGATTAACATTTTTTAGAGACAGTCTCATATATTGGCCTTGAGCTCAGTTTGCTTCTGTTTGGTCTCCATTGTTTTTCGTTGATTTGAGACAAGGTCTCACTATCCAAGGCCGACCTGGAACTGGCTATGCAGACCTCAGTGGCCTTGAACTCAGAGATACTCTTACCTCTGCCTCCTGAATGCTGGGATTAAAGATGTGTACCACCATGCCACATGTTGAAATCACTTGGGATTAGAGGATGACCTTGAACTTCTGATCCTTCAGGATCCACCTCCTAAGGGCTGAGACCAATGGGTGTGCGTCATGCTTGGTTTTATGTGGTACTAGGGATTGTCCCCAGCTCCGGTTAAATCTTCATACTTGTCTGATAGAGAACTCGAAGGACACGTTCAAGCTAAACAGTGGATAGTGTTGGCTGCTTTCTTTCTTCCTTTGATGGCCTTTGTTTTCTCATTAATTTTCCTCCTGGTGTCATGCCATGCATGACTTCTAGGCTCTAAAACACAGTGAGCACATCTCTTCTTCCTCTTTCTTTCCATATCTTTCTCAAAGCACTCTTGCCCAGGCAGCCAATGCATGTATTGGAGTAAATGGTGAGGGAGTCTCCCTTTAGCTTCCTTTTAGCAAATGCCACTTGTTTTGAGCTTTTCCAGGCCAGAATTCAGAGTGTGTACACAGGCTGGTGAGGAAGGGAGGGAGGAGGGAGGGAGGGAGGGAGGGAGGGAGGTGCATAGAGAAGTCAGGTGACTACACCACTTTCTTTGCTTTTTGTAAACCTGATTAGCCATGTGCAAACTCTGGAGTGAGAATGTGCAGCAGACATAGGGTGGGACCTGTGTGTGGCCCTTGCCCCACTGAGGCTGGCCTTGTGAGTTTGGCTTTTACATTTGATTCTTACCTGATCTTTACATGTTATCCTAACCTTCAACATAGAAAGGGCTCTAGTTTGGAGGGGTGCACATTCTCAGTACCTGCCTTCCAGGCTGTGTACCCAGATTAGACAGTGTGGATTCCTAGGGTACATAAAGATACACCCTTGTGTCAGAAATATGTTTAGAAGGGGCCAGAAGGCAGCTCAGTTGGTAAAGTGCCTGCTTTGCAAACTGGTTACACTTATAATCCAAGTGCCAAGGAGGCAGAGACAGAGAAATCCTCAGCGTGCTCACTGACTGTCCATCCTAGACCAGATCATTTCTGAGATCGCTGAGGAAAGGCTGCCTAGGGAGATCCTATATTGACTGATGATGGCCAGCCATAGATGCTGTAGTAGAAAGAGAAGCTCACCAAGATGTTAAGCCTTCATTTTCCAAAGGAGTAGAGGGGTTCAACCTTCTTGGAAAAAAAACAGACTGACACCCAGCTAGCTTACTCCAGTTACTTTATTCAAACATTATACAAGGTTAATTGGAACTGGGCAAGGGTCTAGCTACTAAAGTTTTATCTTGTCCTTGCTGCCTGTGACGTCGGACAACCCATACAAATCTCAGTCCCTTTTGACCGTGGCAAGCCATAATCCAAGGTAAGAACTCCAGGTTTGTTAGGAGTGTCTTAGGACCGAGGTTTGTGCAACTGTAAGCTCTCATGTAGCATCAAGTACAGACTTTCCAGAGAGACATTTCCTCAAGGTTCCAACAGTCTCAAAACAGTTTTGCAGCCTCAGCTGATTGACACACAGCAAAGACTTTTCGGAAACATTCCACTCAAAACCAGACACAAAGGCTGTACCATCCATATTACTACAACCCTAGTCTCTGCCTCAAGAATGTAGTGTCCCTGGCAAGCATAGTGGCTCCTTGTAGCCTTGCTGTTTTTCAATCTTAGGACAGTTCTGACAGACAGGTATTTGTGGAGATAAAAGGTGATAACATTATGCAAACACTTGGCTCAGTGCCCAGGGTGTGCAGCTCCACCTTGACTGCCTATGCCAATCATGATTAATTTATCAACCATCAATGGGTTATGTTAATAGTGTGCTGGCTATAAAGGCCCATTTAATTGAGTTTCCCACCATCCTACATCACCTGAGGACTCTGCCAAAATCAGTCTGTATGACCCCTCGACTTTAGACTAGACCCCTGAGCCAGTATACTCTACTGCTTCAACTCACAAAGCTTCACTGTTATTGCCAACAGACGATGGATTAGGGCAGAACACAACTAAAACATGTCATTTCCAATGGCCAACCACCCAGTTTCCATCTCACTCTCCTCAGCACACTTACATTGCATCCCATAGTCAACCGACTTGTCTGCAGGATCCAGTCTTCTCTCTTGCCTCCCAGAAGTAGCCTAGGGGATCTGAGAAGTGTGTCATTATCCCATGACCCAGTTCCTGTCAGCTGCAGATGACCCTCCCTTTAGGGATGTTTAGCAACATCTGGGAGTAATTTTGACTGTCCCAACTGAGGAAAAGGTGGCTCTAGGCTCCTGGAGTTTAGGGCTTAAGAACGTGACTGATTGCCAGCTGCACAAACGCTCAGCAGAAAGCGTTATCAGCTCCAACTGTCAACATCTCGGAGGTTGAGAAACCCTGCTGTTATCTCTGAGATTTATTGAACACCTGCCAGGAGCCAGGTGGGTGCTAAGTCCCAAGGGGAGAGTGGGAAGCTAGACAGACTCATTTCCTGCTCACTGTGGCTCACAGAAGAAGCATACTCATTCCTATCAGTTGAAGCAAACTAAAAGAAGCAAAAATGGGGGCTTCTATATAGAAATCTCCCCAGTCTATACAGGATAAACTAGACCTCAGTGTACCATCTTCTTATATCGATGAAACTGTAGGGAGTGGGGCATAATATCAGCATTAGAGACCAAACTCTGGCTACTTTAGCACAGGTAAGTTGTCTCTAAAACCCCATCTGGCCCGCTCCCTGATTCTTGGTTTTCCCAAACAGACTCACTCTAAGAGTCTTGGTTTATCAATTGCCTCTGCAGAGAACCCTTTTCTGAAATTGATTGCTACTCACGTGTCCTCAGACACTTAGTGTTCCTTTCTGATTGTACCTCGTTATCTTAATCTTAACCTTGTTTGTATCCCAAGTACAAAGTTATATTGCTGTTCTCGTCCTCCTCTACATCATCGCTTACCACCCTTCCTTCCTCTTCTTTCTCCCCTTCTTTCATATCCATCTTCTACTTTTTCTTCTCCAGTGGTCCTTGAGGTCAAAACAAGGGACTGTGGATGCTTGCACATCAGCTATGCTCCCAGCCCTCAGCTTCTTGACAGCTCCATGGTGGTCAACAGCAAGGTCCTTAAGATGGCAATACCTGGATTTCCCTTCCATTCTGGTGCTCAATAACTAGGACAGTACAAAGTTTCCTATCTCTCTCAGCTTTAGCTTCATGATGAGGATACCTGTATCTGCCATGAGTACTCTGTGTCAGAAACACAGATGGATGCTCCTGTGTTTATCCATGATGTCAAAATTTACTAATTAGAGGTTGACAAGACATGTCAGGTTTTGTTGGCTGATACTTATCAAGTATTTTAATTTTGCTCCAGAGACATTGGCAATCTCAGGTCCTTTCATTTCTATCTGAATTACTCATCTTAACTCACATCTACATTTCACTTTATACAAACATATATATCAGGTTATAAAATGGTTAAGGATTAACCAGCTACAGAGATGGGAAAGAGTCTTCACAAGCATAGTTATAAAGATGTTCAAGGTCCAGAGTGCCCAAAGTATGTTTTAGTGGCTGGCTGTGGATAGTGCCAGTCAGAAGTGGGGTTAAGTGTCATGGCAAGCAAGAGAACTTGCCCTCAAGCTGGGCTCTGAGGACAGAGGCAGACATCCTTTGCCAGCCATGTTCCTGGATGAGACTCAACAAGTAACCAGGTGATAGGTCAGTACAACTGACATATCTCAATCTCAGGGTGCTTTTCCTTTAATAGTCCCAGAGAATCACATCAAATGTGATTCTGAAGCCCCTCCTTTTTCTTCCCCAACTTCTCTGATGGGGTTGGTTTATTTACAAGTGTCAGTTTTACTGTCATGTCACTTTTTTTTTCTTTTTCTTTTTTTTCGGAGCTGGGGACCGAACCCAGGGCCTTGCGTTTGCTAGGCAAGTGCTCTACCACTGAGCTAAATCCCCAACCCCGTCATGTCACTTCTTAGCATGTGTTTCTTAGTGTGATGGCCAATGATGGTTGTTTAGTTGGGCTAGCAATATGCAGAGCCATGCTTCCTTGGTACTTACACTCAAAATGATGCCACTTGTGTCAAGACTGTTGCTTTATGGAGTGAATCATGGCTACTGTTCTATGTAATCTAGGGTAGCTGTTCCAGGCTCCCTTCTGGGTGAAGGGCTGTGAGAAGCAGGGAGGTCATTACTTTGTATAGCAGGGACCTGATCCCTAGGGACCTGGCCCACAAATCCTGAATGTTCTTGGTGGGTATGTTCACCAATAACCTGCATATGCTCAAACACTCAATCATGCTTGCTTAGGAATAAAACCGAGTCTTGGGGATGCTAAGGAATCATGTGCCTAGGGCTCATGAGGCTAGAAAGTAGCTGAGTCAGCATCTGAATCCACACCTCTGTTGTTGGAGGCCATACCATTCCCTGCTACTTCCACTCCACGGCTACTCTGCCATGCACAGCCTTTATGTCCTACCTGGAGGAAATGCCAAGTATTTGATGGAACTTTGAGCCCACTTGAAAGACCTAGCATAGCCTTTGAATGGAAACCAGAACCTTCTGCCCCTTGCCTTCTGAGAAAGCATCCCTCTCAGTCTTGTTCGGTTTGATTTAAGGCAGATATCTCCCTGACATACAGCCCCTTACTCTCCCCTGTCCCTTCTGCCAGTTAGGGTCCCTGTTGACCCCTTGGCAATCCATTACTTTAATTCAAGCCATGTAGTGGTCACTGGGATGAGAAATGCAGAGTAGGGTTGGGAACTAAGGTAGCTTATGAGCTGAGATCTGAAATAGGTAAGAGATCTTTCCTGGTACAGTGGCCAGAAGGCGGGTGTAGGGCAAGTTTCATGAGCAGCATAGGGCAGTGGAACCATGGAGTTATCACATAGGAGCAAAGCTGGCAATCAGTGAGGGGGGCGAGGCCACATCGCTTTGTAAAGCATCAAAAAACCTTTTGGTGTTTATTTTGAATGCAACACAAACCACTAAAGGGGTTTTTGCAAAAGAGAAAAATTATGTGACAGGGTAAAGGGAATTTATTTTATTTTTATTTATTTATTTTTGTCACTATGCTAAAATGAACTACACGAGATAAGCCCAGAAACATGGCAACCCATCAGGACAACTACTACAGTCACCCAGGTGAAAAAGCCTGAGCTTTGACAAGGCTGTGGCATGGAGGCTCCAATGTTGAAGCCTGGTTTGAAGGTAGAGAGGATGGGACTTGAAGGTGAACTGAATATAAAGTTTGAGAAGAGTCTAATATAATCCAGAAGAATTCTGACCAGGCAATTGGAGGGTTATGTCACCATGAGCTGAACAGAGGAGAGACATGATGTGGAGGGGTGAGGTCTGGCTGGAGTTAGAAGTGTGCCTGGTACCCAAAGCAAGAGATCCCTGAAGAGATGAGCTAAGACGTCCTGGTAGATGGTCCTCAGCTTAGACTGCCAAGTCCGGGTTAGGAAGACGAAGAAGAGAAGGAAAAGGGAGAGAGAAGAAGAGGGAACAGGAGGGGGAGGAGAAACTGGTGGCTGGTGAACAGGACGGCACAGATGGGAGACTCAAGGATTGCCTTCATATTCGAGATTTGTCACCACCTTGCTCCTAGATCAGGGACAATGATTCTGTCCCTGGCAGGTGTGTGGGGCTGCTGAGGACCATGAGGTAGTGAGTACTTATGAGAAGGTGACTTGGGAACAGCCGGCTCCATCTCACAGGCAAGTGAGCCCTGAGTTTTTGGTTTCCTAAAAAACGGTCAGTCTTATTATCTCCTCCTGACATTCTACTCACCAATAGCAAGGAAGTTCTGACTTAATGACAATCGCTATTAGTGTGCGCTATTAGTGCTTTTGATGCTAATCGTTTATCATTCTTCTCAGACGCCTTTCATGGTGGAAACTTGAGACGGAAAAACTTGTCCCATCTAGCACAGTCAGAAGCTCTAACCCAGGTTTCATTCACCCCAAAGTCTATCTTTGCCCTTGCTGTGATAATATTTGTGGAAGACACACCTTGTGGTGAGCCTGGCACCGAGTATTAGCACTTGCTTGAGTGTAGCATTATCAACACATTTCCAAGAACATTGTGAAAACTTGCCCAGGATAGCACAGATCCAACAATCCAGGTCCCAAATCAGCCTTTTTAGGGAATCACCCATGCTTTTTGAGTTTCATTGAAATGGACCCTGACTAATATGTTCTTGTATATGCTACTTGTATGACATTTATTGAGGAAGATATTTCAAGGTGTACACAGAAACATTATGAAAATCCAACGTGTGTGGGAATTTTAACCCCTGACACTTTGTTTCTCTTGCTTATTCTGCCGAAAGCAATTTAGGAGGGAAGTTAATGAAGGAAGGTGGACGGGAAGGAGGCCAGGTGAGATGTGCCTGACTCCGGGCATTCAAGTCTGTACTGGTGTTGCGGTGAACAACTACGCAGGGATGGGATGCCGGAGGGAAGGGGCCCTCCTGCTGAATTATGGGGCAGATAGATATTACTCCTCTTACTTCTCCAGATGGCTTCAGTGAATGCACATCAGGGGGAGATCAGGGGGAGAGAGAGAGAGAGAGAGAGAGAGAGAGAGAGAGAGAGAGAGAGAGAGAGAGAGAGAGAGACACCTTTTGGGGGGAGGAGGTTGTTTTGTTTTGTTTTGAGACTCTGTGTAGTTCATGCTGTCCTGGAACTTACTCTTTAGACCAGGCTGGCCTTGAACTCAGAAATCCACCTGCTTCTGCCTCCCAAGTGCTGGATATGCCACCCCGCCCAGCTAGAAGCCTCTCTTTTTTTCTTGCCAGAGAAACCTCAAGGAAACTACACAGTGACAATTTAGATAGAATCCAATATAAAGTCTGGATTACTTTTTGCTTATTTTTTCTTAAAATTTTACCACCTTCCCTCACGATATGATTAGGATGAAAAGTTGATCAGCTAACAAGTGTTAGCTTCTAGAATTTTTTCTTTGTAAAAGCTGGGAGGGGCTTCACATGGACTCTGTGCACATCCAGGTTCGGCTCATGTCTGAATATCATAACTGTCAGTCTTACTCATTGAAGAATACTCTCCGGTTCCCCAGTCAGAAGGACTCGTGAGCTCTCAAAGAAAGCATTCTCCTCACAGGCTCTGGCTTTCGCTGTTTTGTGGTTCTCAGAAGTTCTTCATCTTTTCTGAGTCTCAGCCCCTTCATTTAGGACATGATATTGAGAAGTCCTGCCATGCTTGTTGAGAGATTAAATAAGAGAATGAGGATCATGTCATTGTCACCTTATAGTTGATCATTAATGGCACTTGGCCACTTACTATTCTATAAAATGTAATGCTGAGGCAAACATGTTAAGGCATGTCCAGATTGCCAATATTGAGGAGGTTGAGGCAGTAGGATTATGAGTTTGAAGCCAGACTGAGCTACAGACTCAGTTTATGGATAGCCTAGGTTGCATATTGAGACCACGTCACAAACAACAGTTAGTAGCACACAAACAACAAAACCAAAGTCAAACTGAAGGAGAAGAAAACCAATTCAGACCACCAAAGAAAGCTCAATACAAAAACTGCCTCTTCCCTCTACAATCTAGTCTCACAGTATGGACTCTGAATGGCCACTTGTGGTGGCCACCCATGATATGAAGGGGACAGAGTAGTGGGTGACTGTTTTCTTTCTCTACTTTGGTCCTGGAGATTGACCTGAGAGACAAATGCATGCTAAGCAAGTAATCTACAATACAGTAAGAGAACAGGTTTATTTTGGTTCCTGGTTTAATAGGTTTGAATCTCTGACCCCTTGGCCCTGTCCTTTAGGGTCTGTGGTGGTACAGCACACCGTAATGGGATCAAATGCCAGGAAGAAAGAAAAAAAGATATTGGCTTTTCAGTTTCTCCTTGAAGGACACTTCCTTGATGACCCAATTCACTCTTTATGGTTCTACCACCTCCCAACAGGGCCCCGAATTCAGGGCCAACCTTTAAAAGTACATGTGTCTGAGGGATAGTCCAGACCCAAGCTCTAGCAGGGAGGAGATTGGGTCAATTCCTAAAGTTGATGGATAGATTCTTAAGCCAGGTCTAGGGCCCCACCTTGTGCTGCCAGTCTAGTTTTTGACATTCCACTAGTGTGTTGAGCACAGTCCCCGTCATAGGAATAGATCATAAGGATGAGGATACATTTTTCTGTTTTTCCTGATGTTATTTAAATCTGGAGGAGGGCCCTGAAAACAGTGGGAACGTAACAGAGAACAAGGAAATTACCTGTGGTGTCAAACCATTTGCTCTGACAGCTCCTTCTGGATCATTCTTAACCCTGACCGTCACCTGGCTGGCTCCCTATCTTTGGATCTAGGTTCAAGTTCCCTCTAGAGAGAGGTCTCTGGTCAGCCATGTAAAACTCCTTCCCATGGTTCACTTCCTTCTCCCAGCTCTGCTTTCCTTCTCGAACTCTCATAGAATCATATTTATCACCACTCCCGCACCAGGGAGAGCTGTAACAGCAAAGCAGTCATCCATGGTGCCTCGCTTGTGCCCAACACCTGGAACACATCTAGGAGGAGTCCATGCTCCATAAACCACATTTGAATGAGTGACCCAGTGAGGAAAAGAACATAATTATGGGAGAGTCTTGGCAAAGAACCAGACCCATAGCAAGTGAAGGACTTTGGTTTCTGATTTTATTTGGTTGTTTTTTGGGTTTCTTTGTTTGTTTTTGTTTTTGTTTTTTTTTTTTTTTTAGTGGTAGGTTTTTTTTGTTTTTTGTTTTCTTAATTTTTTTAACCAATTCTTAAGAATTAGTAATCTATTTTGATATTTACTCCCCTCCCTCAACTCCCTGATCCACCTCATTTCTCCATCTACCCATGCATGGCCTACCTCGAATGTGGTTGGCTTACCAAGGGCCACGCCCTTCGAGAAAACTCCCCTTCCCCCTTCCCTGCACTTATCACCTGATAATAACTCCTCAGTTAGGGCTGGGACTCCCTTACCACCTCTCCTCACAATGCTGGAATTAGTCTGACTTGAGCTTGTGCAAGTCCTATGCATGTTCTCACAAGCACTGTGCATTCATAGAACTCTTGCAAAGCTGCGGATATCCTCTCGATGTCACCGAGGCCTCCTACATCCCCCAACACATGTCCTGGGAAGTTGAAAACAGCAAAAGACTGTCGGCATACCCGCCATTCCTCTCTGACACCGGCAGAAATGCTAAGGGTGGGGCTTCTTCTAACTGACTCTTTCCCCACTCAGTGAAACATAAGAAGGCATTGACAAGAGTCCTTTCCCCTCAACTCTGGAGGCAAAAATAGCTTGATCTCTTTCTTACTAACATGTCCACAACTGGGAACTGTCTTGACTGTGTTGCTTGGCAAGACCACTCTCAGCTTCTGGGACTTGCACATAACTGTGCTCTAACACTGTGCTGTCGTGTTGAAAGTGTCTTACTTTGCTTCATTTTATCCGTTTTAAAAATTGTGTTAATATTATTTTATTGTTTTGTATGTGTGGGTGTTTTACCTCCATGTATGTCTGAGTGTCAGAAGAGCTTGTTGGAGCCCCTGAGACTGGAGCTACAGACGGTTTTAAACTGGCATGTGGATGCTGGAGTTCAAACCGAGGACCTCTGGAAGAGCTGCCTGTGGTCGTAAGTGCTAAGCCATCATTCCAGCATCTCCGTCTCATTATTAAATATGTCCTCTCCAGAGCCCAGCTCTACCATGGCTTCCCTGTGAAGCTCAGCCCTCATCGCCCACATCTCTCTGGTTTTTCATGCAGCACCCACCTCCTGTTACAGCTGCTATCACAGGACAATGCTTACCTGGCCTCTGTCCCCAATGGACTCTGTGTAAGGACAGTTCTACATGTGGTGGATGGACATGGGGCAATCAAACGTGAATCCTCAAACCTGTGTTCTCAGTGGCTAGAATTTCTGAGTCTCAGAGTTAGTGAGATGGTTCAGTGGGTGTAAAAAAAAAAAAAAAAAAAAAAAAAGCTTGGTTCTCAGGGGTTTTTTTGTTTTCTGTTTTTTGTTTTTTACCTCTGGGACTTAAAATACTAATAATAACAATGATAACAAAATTAATTTAAAATATCCCTGGTTCTAAATTACTGCCTCCTCTCTAATCATGTGTGATGTCTTGAGAAGTCACCATGATACCATGCCCAGGGCATCCCATCTGAAAACAGATACTGATGACTATATTTCACTAAACATCAAACAATACAAGACAGTGGATATAGGGCAGTGGATGGCCTCAGGGGGGAGATATGGATGGGTAAACCCTGAAGTCAACCTTCCACGTCTCATCTACTCACACCTGGAAGCTCGTTAAAAATGAGCCAAAAGCTCTTTCAGAATGCGAAGTATCAGAAGGAAACAGTGGTTGGTGGCATTTCTGAGAATGCCCAGAACTTTATTATCTTGGTAAATACAGCCAACAATTCCTTGCATGGACATTATCACTTGGATGTATATATCCACTGCTTATATGAACCTAGGTTTGTAGTCCATGGAAGATTACGCTGAGGTAAACAGTCTCTGAAAAGCACATCTAAGAATGTAAAAAAACAAAATAAAGCAAATTCTAAGACACAAAAAACAAAATTTACAAAATCTGTTTAAATACTTCACTTTGTTCCCGTATTGGAAATGTTTGTGTCTTAGTGGGAACCCGGGGAGTTTCCAGCAAACAGTGGGGCTCTGATACCACATGTCTTAGGCTGCTCTCTCTCTGACTTCGTTAGCATGATGTGGCCTGTAACATGTTGAGGAAGAATGTGCAGAAGGAGCTCCAAGATTCCCCACAGAACTCCAGGGCGGTCTTCCTCTGGGTGAGGACATCTGGGTCCTCTAGACACTCTGAATCTTTGACAGCCACGGTCGCAGCTGGGCTGGTGGTGATGTCCACTTTGACCTTGTTTGGCTCCATGGAGACAGCTTCTTGGACCTTGTTGTGCTCCCTTGGGGAGACCTCTGCTTTCTCCTTCCTGGGGTTTACCACCTTGAGGTTAGACTCTGGAAATTTCTTTCTGCACACTCTGGTCTTCAAGACACTCTTGGAGTTCTCACAGATATTCTTCTGTTTGCGCAGTGTGCGGGCGACTTGTTTCCAGTAGGTCTGGTCTTTGTCGTATTTAAGGCAGCCGGTTGGATCACCAGCGAAAACACAAGAAAACTCCTGATCGGCTCGTGTGCACTGGACCTTCAGGTTGATGCCCAGCTCCTCCTCAGTCACAGCCCATCTGCATGTGGCTTGGTCTTTGGTGACAAACTTGCCATGGGTCATAGATTTGGATGTCCTGCTCCTCTGCTTATTCCGTGCCTTCCCCAAAGAGGGAGACATATCCTCCTCCGTTGTGCTGTCTGGTACATTCTTGGCTGTCTTTCTGACCTTTTCCGAGAGTACCTGAGCAGCCAGGAGAAGGAAAGAGAGCAGGATGAGGCTGTGGATTCTCATGGCGACAGCTGGGTGGACACCTGTTTGACAAAGGCAGATGATTGAGTGGAACATCCAATGGCTTGAGACTGCAGGCTGCCTCTCTCCACCCTCACAGGGGCTGGCCCACTTTAAGGTCTGCCAAGTGGCCTGCCTGCTCTCACTTCCACTTTGAAGAAAGTTATACCTCCTTTCCTTCCCCACTGCATGAGCCCATGACCCTCCTCCACTCTCAGCTTCTTCTGCACCCAGTGCCTATGACCTGAACACTATTACCACCTTAGTGAGAAAGACCCAGGCCTTAAAGAATTCACGCAGTACAATCAGAGGAATTTAAATATCATCAGCTAGGGACTCTGTCCCTTCTCAGCCCTCAGTCTAATCTTGAGAAAGCCACTCCTCCCCTCTAGAAATTGTTGAATAAAATAATCACTGATCTGATCCCTTGACTAGCTCCAGAGAGAGTTGGGTTTCTACCCCATCATCCACGTGGGTACCAACAACCACCAGTTGGGAAAGGGTGTAGTAGGAGTCATAGAAATGTCATGAAAAAGATATGTTGACTCAGAGTTGAACATGCACAGGGTTTGACATACTAGGCTGGGTGTGGCTGTGGGAAGAGAAGGGGAAAGTCATGAGGAAGAGCCCCAGAAAGGCAAGAAAGAGAGGCCACTGAACTTGATGGGGCCAAGTTGAAACATGGTAGAAAGGAATGAGTTTCAGATGGTATAGACTTCAAGACCGAAGGTGGGGGTCATGGCTGAGGTCAGTGGCACGGTGCTGGGCATACAGGGAATATTTTTTCAGTGCCCTTTTCCTATATATAACAAAAATAAAATGACTTTCCATGGTGTATTAAATCACATGGTTTTCACGAAGTATAGAGCTATAGGTAAAGGCAGAGGAAGCTCACATAGTTATTTGCCATCTACTAGGTGTTAAGCAGTGCCCTAGCATTTGATTCTCACCCCTCGTAATCCACAAAAGAGCTTGCACAGGGTCTGTTAATGTAACACTCCTGGGCGGGCAACTGCTGGGACAGCTAGGACTCAGAGAGCTAAGCAAGTTGATCAGGGTTCCTTGGTGGGCAGAATTGGTGGTGTGGAAAGCCAGAGTGTGTCTCCCTTTCTATCAATTCTTACAGCTCACTTCTTGCTTTCCACCTTTATTCTGCTCTTCAGAAAATAGGAAAAAGAAACAACGGACTGTACAAGGTTTGGTATGGCATCAAAGACGATCACTGGGTCATCCTTTTAAAAACATTAAATCTGTGCTTTTAAAATAAATAGAGAACTTTTGTCTGAAAGGTAGAAAAAGCTACAATTTCATTTCTGCCCACCTGGAAAGTTAGAAAAGGAAAAGGCCCTGAGAGGGTTGGGCTAAAGCTTGGCTGAGACAGGAGGCTAAAAGAGTCAGGGAGAGACCTGTTTCTCTCCGCATTGTGATATAGCTTTCATGTCCCCATAATGTGGTCCAGACCCAAGGAGGTCCAGGGGCTAAGAAGTGGGTAACACAACTCTTAAGAGGGGACAGACAGGATGGCCCTGAGGATGGAGGCACTTGCCATGCAGGCCCGATGACCTGAGTTTGATGCCCAGAACCCATGTAAAGGTGGACGGTGAGATCCAACTTCTTATTACATGTTATCCTCTGCTCTCAGTATATATAAGACCCCATCCCTGAAATCACACACACACACACACACACACACACACACACACACACACACACACACACACACACAATGTTTAAAAGAGCCAGGCTCACCTTTCTATGAGTATACAGATCCAGGTGCGCAGGGAAGTGCAGGCTTCCAGTCCTCACGCTGCTGGGTGCAGGCTGCACTATTTATACAGGAGCCCAAGCCTGGCTTTTACAACTCACACACCTTATTCATACTCCTCCCAGCCACACCCCTCAGGGAGAGCCAGTTCGTGGAGGGAAGTTGCTCACCTCACAGGGTTTGCAGTTGCCACTTGCCCTCCTCCTTGGAAGCCCTTCCTTTCCTATTCAGTAGCTGCGATCAAAGCGCAGCTCAGCCTTGCAAAGGTGAAGCAAGGACCCCAGCAGCGACATTTATTTATGAACTGAGGAAAAGAACCATACTATTTCATTGTAGCTGCCAAACACTGAGCCCAGTTCCTCTAGTGCCTTTCCATATCCCCTCTAGTGGTTCTTCCCATTTCGTAGACTTTGCACTTAATAATAGCAAATGGGTGGGAATTCACAGAGCTGGTAAGAGCAGAGCTCTGATTTACACCTAGGACACCCACCGTCCGTCCGTGGTCTGATTTCTTCCCACCTGGCTGCCTTCAGGGAATATTTGGAGAACACATGACTGAAGTCACTGAAATTTGTTTCTGAGTTCCTGGTTGCTCTGAGTCAGCGGGATTTACTGTGTAGGCAGATGAATCTGTGGGTCCCAGGGCTGGTGGAGAGATAAGTCTCTACCAATGGAATCTCATTTAAAAATATTCGCCTTCAGGCCATCAGAGAGAACTTGAACAAGTCACTGGGTTGCAGGTAAAGTCTCACTCTGGTACATCTACGTAGGGAATCCTGGCCACAGCACACACCAAACGGACTGACAGTCTGCACTCTCCAACTCCTTCTCCAACCCCTACCACAGTGTGTGGTCACTGTGCACAGTGTGGCACTTAACAACAGCACCTCCCTATAGGCAGCCCGCTGAAATCTTTCCTGGGGCTGAGCTATTTAGATCTCCTACTGAGATCTTAAGCTGTCTTCTTGGAAAACAGGCTTTTGGGTAAGAGTGTGTTCTTTGTGTGAGAGTGTCATTTTTGCTTTTTTTTTTCTTTCTTGTTTTCAGAGCTGGGGACCGAACCCAGGGTCTTGCGGTTGCTAGGCAAGTGCTCTACCACTGAGCCAAATCCCCAGCCCAGAGTGTCATTTTTGAATGTGGTGTTTCTCATTAGATTGGAAATTTGTCATTGGTTAAACTCTTTATTAAAGAGTTTAAATAGCAGGGGTTGGGGATTTAGCTCAGTGGTAGAGCGCTTGCCTAGCAAGCGCCAAGGCCCTGGCTTTGGTCCCCAGCTCCTAAAAAAAAGAAAAAGAAAAAAAAAGAGTTTAAATAGCAAATGTAACTTGGCTTTCAGGGATGCCGAGCAAAGAACACAATGAATATTACTGGTGAATTGGTATTTGCCCAACCAGACAAGACTGGTGACTGAATGCCTCTCTCATCCAGGCTGACTGGTCACAGGGAGAGAATACCATGTTCAAAACTGGTTTTAGTCACATGCTTTTTACACATAACTGCTTGTCCTGAGGCCTCCAGAGAGCGTTTGAGTTGTGTGTGTTTGGATTCTGAGGTGAGCTTTAGCTAAGAGCAACACTACCAAGCCATCCTAGCCATCAACCCGCCTCTTTGGAAGTGACCTCATAAACAGAAGAAAATGCTGAGTTACCTCATTAAAGCAATAACAATCTGTCTGTCAGATAAGTACATCGAAGCCTTTACCAGTGACAGAGGAAATGGAGGTGGGGGAGGGGTCTGGCTAAACAAACAGAAAAACGCAGGGAGTGCAGTAAACAAGTCCTCAGTTGGAACTATGAGAAGAATGTGCGTTCCACATTTTGATTCTGAGGTTTCTGAATCACCGGGTAGCAAATCAAAAGACACCTACTGCTAAAGCCTCTCTTTCATACACCATCAAGAGACCGTGTCGACATGACAGTTGTGTATAAGAAGGCAGACTGAGGAGCTCTTAAAATTGCTTGACTTGCAGGAGAATGAACATCTCAAACCGTTTAGTACCAACTTCTTTTGTTGGCTGCGCTGGATTGTTTCAGATTCTGAACCAATCGAAAACATAGCTTTTAGTTTTAGTTTAGACTAATCAAGAAGAAATTATTAGGGATTTTTCTTTGTGGGTTGTAATACTAGAATGCCAGCTATTGAAAATAAGACAATTTAGCTTTTTCCTGTGTAACTGTTCTTTCAAACACTACTCTTCTTTCTGAAAAAGTTTTCTGTGGTGGTAGAGGTGGTGGAGGGTAGTAAAGTGGTGGGGGTGGTGGGGGTGCTGTTGGTGGTGATCGTAAGTTAGTAGGGCAGTGCGTGAGAGTAGTTTTGTTAGTTTTGGTCTTTTATGACAATTGTTCCCTCAAATCAAGCATTTTGACCATCTTGGAACTTTTTAAAAGTATATTATTTTTAACAGCAAAGAGTCCTAAAAGGAGTCCACAAGATTTCATTCTTTTTCACGGCCTCTCTCTGCATCTACTTATGTGTGCACATGCACACACATGATCTCATGGCATGTAACACACAGAAATGCCCTCACGCTACCTTATTCTCTTAGAGCAGAAGATGACTCTAGAGTCTCTTGTTTAAGGTTTTAGCCTCTCATCTCAATGTTTGGGTGAGAACCCCAGAAACAACTCTGGAATGGCCAGTAAGGGCACACAGATCCATAGAGTCAAGACACTCTCATGAAGGGGGCCACTTGAGAGAAGACGGGAATAAGAGCAGGCCCGGATGCTTGTGAGACCGCATCTGTTTCACTCGATCATTGTTAATTCCTTTATTTGTCTAAAAACCAACTACAAAAGGCAGGCTATTGGCTAACAGGAATGTAGAGTTTGCCCTAAAGGAAGTGGTAGACAATAAGGGGGTTGGCTTATCTCAGATGCCACTGCAGAAGTTAATTGCCAGGTTGGAGGAAAGCCTAGGATTCTACCCATGGGGACATCTTTCCTTACCAAAGTAGAGAAGAATTTCTCAGGAGCCTGAAAAGACAGCAATAACTGGGAACTGGGGGCAGAAGCTTGTGATTCTATTTTTATGTAGTAACTATTCTAGGCAAGTTGAAGTAGTACGTACTCAAGGGAATGCCAACATGGGTTTAGCTTAACTCCTGTCCTTAAGATCTGGCAGTTTGTCCCACGACTAGCTCTTAGATGCTGCTAGTTCATACCATACTTGAAAGCTGTTGGGGTCATATGAACAGAGGCTATGTCATGGCCAGCAGTGGGTGTCTGAGACAGCACAGTGTCCTCTGAGACGCCTTTCCCATCCAAGAGAAACCCTACTGGAACTGATGTCTATCATAGCATTTGTGAAGGGTTTATTCAGTTCGTTTTTATACTTATTGATATTTTTTTTGGTGTTTAGATTTTTGAGGGTTTTTAATATTTACATATTCTGGAATTTAATCCCTTGTGAGATAAGTAGCTGGCAAAGTTTTTCTCCTATTCTGTAGGTAATCTCTTCACTGTCTTAATTGTTCCTCTGTTAAACGTTTTGGCAAAGCTACGATGTCTTTTGAGGACCTGGGCTTCCGGATTGTCAATCAATGAAAGCACCCAAATCTGAGAAACAATCAGACTGGTAGTCAGCCAGAACAGTCTGTGGGTGCACTGAGTGTTTTTGCTGTTGTTTTAGTGAAAGTTGAGGTTCAAGTGGGTCCTGTATCACATGGCAGGTCCTTGGCCGATGAGCATTTATAGTTCATCAGTCCTAGGAGAGTTTGGATTCTCCGCTCTTCCCTCTGTTATTGTGGAGTGATGGCAAAACGGAAAAGTCATAAAGAGAGGTTAAGTCCTAGTGAAAAACAGAAACTCTTTGGGGGGTTATTCGAAAAGGTAGAGTTTTTAAAAGGAGTTGTCTGAGGAAACCATTACTTCTTCCAGTTAACCTAGTTTTCTGGGACATGAGCGTCCTATTGAATGAGTTTCTTCTACCAGCTATGCCTTCAGGTTCTGAGAGTGGTGTGTGTACCTGGGTAATTCTTAGTAACACCTATCTGCAAAAGGACTTAAGAGTGCGCTGAGATCGCCTTGTGCTGTGGGCTTGATACCTGTAGAGACATGTGTAAGTTTGACTTACAGGGTGAATATCTCGGAGATGGGCAATTCTCCAAGTTGTTTCAACATGAAGAGAACAAACATTAGGCAAATGTCCAATGGTTTATAATAAATTTCAAGACAGAGGCACTTGCTAGACTGGTAATCCAAATGAGGATGAGTTTTTGAAAGTTCAGACAGTGAATAATTTCCTGAGTTCCATCCTTCATCAGAGACAGCCTCACTAAGGATCCAAAGCAGCTACAGACACATTCTGCAGAGCTCCAAGACATATATTGATAAGAAGAATCATTTGCATAGTCTGTGGCACCCCATCAGTCTTTAGCTAGCCATTCCAAAAGGCTCCTCAGGTAGCTGAGGGATCTGAGGGAAAGGTAACCTCCTCCAACGCCATGACATCTGGCAAGAAATGGAAAACACAGAAGTCACTTTCTCTAGCAGGAAGAATGTGCTAGAACACTTAGTTTCCACTCTATCCTGCCTTGAAGTCCCAGCTGAGCATGGCAACTGGACAGAGAGAGTAACGCGTCAGGTCAAAAGTCATCAGAATGACCTGTAGGTGGCGAAGTATTGCTGTTTTAATGGCAGCCAGCATGAGGCATTTTTTTATTGGCCAAGTTTGTAATTTTTATTAATATAGACTAATTACACAAAACAATGTACTTTATTGTAACATTTTCCTACATCCACATAATGTTCTTTAATAACAGTCACCCTTATTGTTCTCGTATATCTCCACTCCTGCTGGTTTCCCTTCTCTGCCTTAATAATCCCTTTTCTGGTTTTGTGACTTTTTCCTTGAGCAGATTCCATTCATGGAAGGAATCATGCAATACTTCTCTTTCTGAGCCTGACCTCTTTCCTTTATTTGTTTTTTTTTTCTTTTTTTTTTCTTTCCGGAGCTGGGGACCGAACCCAGGGCCTTGTGCTTGCTAGGCAAGTGCTCTACCACTGAGCTATTTCCAAATACACTTACTTTTCTGCAAACGCCATGGTTTCATTTTTGTTTTTTTGTTTTTTTTTTTTCATAGCTGAGTAAGTCTCCATGTTGATTCACCCATGGCTGGGTATCTAGGCTGATTCCATAACTTGTCTGCCATGAATGGCATCACATTACACATGCGAATGTGGTTCTCTATCATATACTGACTGCTTTCTTTGCGTGTTTACCCACAGTGGTTGCTGGATCATATAATAGGCCTAATGTTAGGTTTGAGAGGAACCTTCAAAATAATTTCCATAATGGATACACCAATTAACTCTCTTACCAACAGTGTATCAGGGTTCCTTTTCCTTCCCAACCTTACCAGTTGGATTGGATTACTTTCTGGATTGGGCAACCAATAGGATGTTGAGAATCCCAACAGAGTTCTGAGGAGTTCTAAGTTACATTTACCTGATGGCTAAACATGCTGGACATTTGTTCCATGTATTTATTGTCAATTATACTTTCTGTCTTTAAAGGAGCCTATGCTGGTCATTTACCCCTTTATTTATTTGATTACTTGGTCTCTTGATGTTTAATTTTGGTGGTTCTTTATATATTCTGACAATGAATCCCTGTCATATAGATAAATAGGAAAGATTCCCCGCCCCCATTCTATAGGTCGTTCCCAGACTCTGTGAATCACTTCTCTCTTCTCTGTATATGGAATGTGTTCAGAAACTCTTCATTGTTGTCATATCTTGAAGTGTTTCTATCGTCATGGGACAGGTTCTTACATCAGAACCATCGGCCTGGTCATAGCCATTAGGAGGCAGGAGCAGTTGAAGGCAGGTACAGTTACAGTGAAGGGCTCTCAGAGACTCAGGGGTGCTCCTGACTTTGAAATAAAAACTTTAACTAAGATACACACTGCCATCAGAACCCCCTAAAACTTCAATGAGTATTCTACTTGTATTTCCATGATGAGCATGTCTGTAAATTCCCATGGAGGAGGTTGTTATCAAGAGGCACAGGGAAAGTGTAGACAGGAGGATCCATGGGTGTCACTGGCCTTCCTGTCACACAGCTTTGTGAATGTGAGGAAGAGATCACCCGGGCTTCTTCCAGATGTCTTTGTAATATCAACACCCCATTCAGTCCAGGTGAGAGCTAAGGGGTCCCCACAGCATTTAATCAGTATGGGGGTGCAGGCAGCAGCTGAGAACTTGGAACCTGGAACTTTTGAAATAACTACTGGGTGGATTCAGGAACCCGAGGGGCTTGCTGTGAGTTGGAAGTGAACTAAAACTCCATGGATCATTTGACCTCGGTTAGCATCTGCTTTGACGGGGAGGTAGGGGGTCTGTTATTAGACTAAGGATAGCAACTTGCTCCCTAACACAATGAGTCCCAAATGGGTTTCTAGTACTTTCCCTGGATGGAAATACCCTTGCAGGACTGGTGGTGTCTCTCAGTAGTTGCTGTGTCAGCTTAAAGTAAGCAAGGACCCCTTAACTCTGGTATTTGTTCCTTATGCCTGGCAAATAGACCATTTGGTGCTCTGCTGCCATCTGGTGGCTGCCACTGGAATGTAGACGTAGGTGGAACAGAGTTGCGTTAGTTGAAAGGCAGATTCTGACCACAGTCATGGTAGCACCTTACCCTTTAGTAGATGCTGTGCTGTTCAGGACACAGAATTATGAACAGCAACATGACTGATGCATAAGATCGGTGGCTCACACACACCCTTAGCGTATTCAGCTAGCGGTGTCTGCAAGTGTTGGAATGAGCTTGGTGATTTGACTGAAAAAGATGATGGACAAATTATATACTTGTGATGAAAGAAAGCATGTCAGGTGTGTCTGTGTGAGCAGCCTGCCGGGGTGCAGAGAAGACTCAACATTTAGAGAAAAGGAAGGGTCATTGGTTTGCCACTGCTTGGCAGCCACTCTGAAAAGTACAGAACTGAGCACTTAAAGGAATTCAAAGGCCAACCTGACTTGGCTTCTGTCTTGCCATGTGAGTTCTGGTCTTATTCTCTGACACAAAATACACTGATGACTGCTCATCCCTCCTAAGCTTCAAGCCTGTGCTGGCTTTCTGAACTCACAGGAAGGTCCAGACACTTTCCCTAATCCCGGATACTTCTCAGTTCATTCCCTGTATCTTCTGCACAGGCTCTGAGGCAAAGTTGTGCACCACTCAAGCTCCTCAGGACTTTTTGTCTTTGCCAAACTTTTGTCCACGAAATCCCCTTCTGTGTTTGTCTTCATGGAATCCACCCCTCCCCCTTGACATCTGTACTTGTAATAGCAATCACGAGTTCTTCATAAACCAAAGTTATGGGTTCCCATAACGTTCCCAGTGCTGTTAACCTTTGTCTGGTTGATGTCCTGTGCAGCATGGCACAGTTCCATAGTCAACGCCCTTCACTGTGTTAATCCATAGATGTCTTTAACTTAAAAATAAAGTGCTTTGTTCTGTGTGTGTATAAGCATTTTGCCTGCATGTATGTCTGTATACCATGTGCATGCCTGATATTCCTAGAGGTCAGAAGTGAGTGTTATGGAACTATGGTTACAGATGGTTGTAAGGTAGCATGTGGGTGCTGAGAACTAAACCCAGCAAGAGCACCAAGTGCTCTTAACTGCTGAACCATCTCTCCAGACTGATTTCTACCTACATTGAAAGTGAACAAACAAAATCCCAAAACAACCCCCCCACCCCTGATTTCAGTGATGTCCCTGAACCACATAACTCATTTGCTGCAGACGCCAAGTCTCATAACCTTCCCATTCCAGACACAATACTAGTTCTTGCTCTGTGGCAAAAGGAGACATTTCTCAGAACCTATGAGATAGAGGATTTGTCAAAGGCTAGGGAGTGGTGACAAATATACTTTTGCATAAACTGGTCATGTCACTCACTAGTTCTTAATCTTTTCTAATTCTCATTAAAAGGTGTCAATAGAGTCAATAGATACACAATCACTTCAGAAATACCTCAAAAGTAGTTCTGTTAAAGGAGCCAACCACCTGACTTCTTGTACACCTCAAGATGACATCGATGTAAGACTTACATGCAGGGGGAACATACCCTTCAAAGGGATGCTTTGTGAACTGTAACATTCTGCAGACATAAGTCTGAATGTATTTGAGACTAACACATTGAAAACCTCTCATGTATATACTCTGAGTAGCTCTTTCACTCAAAGCAGCTACATTAACCA
Organism: Rattus norvegicus; assembly: GCF_021556685.1. Taxonomy (NCBI): domain Eukaryota; kingdom Metazoa; phylum Chordata; class Mammalia; order Rodentia; family Muridae; genus Rattus; species Rattus norvegicus. The sequence continues at coordinate 71,540,622 of NC_141547.1, read as the reverse complement.
CAGTTAATGATGGTTAAAGTCCAATAGCTGTCCCAATGCCTAAACAAAGTTTAAAAGGAAATTGAACAGCTTAACATGTTTCAGTCCTATCACATCAACAAATTTTTACTGACTGCTTGAACATGCCCAGAGAGAATGGGTGATGTGACAAGTCGTTCCATCTGTAAAGTGGCAGAGTGATTGTTGTGTTATGTCAGCTAATGTGATAGATGGGCAAACCCTACATTCTGGGAGCTTAACACATTAAAAATCTTCCTTCTGTCTCACATGAACTCCAAATTGAATATCTCTGACCCCAAAAGACAGTGAACCATCACCAAACACATCTGTTGTCAATAGCAACCAACTGGACTTGACCATGGTTAGGTTGATTGCACAGGTTGGTCATAGCCCATGCTTGCCCTCCAATTCCCCTCCCCTGAGGATCAAAGATTACTTTCTCTATACCCCTCGAACTTGTCTAGCTGTCCCCTCCACCACCAAATACTGAATTATTCCTATTGATTGTGGAAGGATGGGTGAAGACATATGACAACCATTCTTTCGAGTGATACCCTGCTCATAGGCACCACCAAAAGACAGGTAACAGACTCTTTAGAGTAACTGCTGTCCTATAGAAAAGCCCAGCCATTTGTGGATGTATAGGACCCTTGGACTGAGAATCCCAGACTGATTTCTGAGAGAGTCAAGTGCGCCGTTCACTCAACTTGAACTTTTTCAGACTCATCAGGAACAGAAGATAAGAAACACCTCAGGCAGATGCTGTTTTGAACTCTAGCTACAAACTAGCAACAGAATTGGCCTAATTTATCTGAGGGCCTGGCAACGAATGCATTTAATACAGTCCAATAGGTTTCTCCTTAGTCTTTACCTTGGGGACCACAAACTCCAAGGACGCACATGAACTTCAGGTTTGTGTGATAACTGCGCTCAATGAAACCTCTGGCCCAGGTACAGGTTGTGCCTTCAGTCACCCATTGAGACATTGACCTCTTGGAACACAGCTCTTTTTAGAGCCAGCCCAAGAAACCTGCTAGAACATGACTGGACAGTCATGGAAGCAAGAAAGTCTTAGAATAGGCCTCCAATTATCTCTTCACTTAGACATCCCCATGCTGTGTTGGATCCCTCAGATACTCATGATAGGCTAGGTAAATGCCAACAGGTTTCTCATACTCCATAGAAATGGAATCTTCCAGAAGGACCATTCTCTGAGGTTGTAAGTTCTGAAAATGATGCTAGTCCAGGCTGGCGTTACTTTTTTTGTGCCCTGAGTTAAAGCTCAAGGGAAGCATGGCTACCCAGAGGAGACTTCTGTCATTTTTTTCTTCTTTTAAAAGCAGCCTCCCTGGGAGATGTGAAGCAAACTTCTGTCCTAGTTTTGATCCATCCTTCCCCAATTGCTGGTGCTCTTGGGCACCTACTTGCTTATTTCCCATTTATAGATCTTTGGAGAAACAGATTTTCAAGAACTTCCTCAATTTTTGAATTGATAGTTTCCTCGCTAAGTTTTAGAAACTGAAGGGAGTTCCATTTTCAGGCACACGCGTAGCTCAGCAATGGTTGTCAGCAGTGCCATTCGAATATACACAGTTTTAAAATCACCGGCAATTTCTCAGCCTTTACCGCATATTCAAATCTAATTCTGCCTGCAAAGGTTGCATCCCAGGCAGTGCACACTCTGACTACCTAAGGAAGCCACACTTGCCACGTTCCTTTATATTGAACTGACTCAGGGCTGGGATCTCATACGGAAAAGCCTGGCGTAAAACAACCCCTCTACCTGCAGGACACAGCCTCTTTGACCTGACAAGCTATCCCCCGCTGCTCACTTTTGGAAAGGTGAAAGCCAATAAGAATAACCCGCAGCAAATGCAAACTCACTTTACACCTCGGTGTATTTTAAGGACCAAACGCCAAAGGCTTTGTTCATTCATGCTTTATTTCAAATCTCAGAATCAGGATAGGAGCTCTTGCACCTCGGTTTAGAATCTCGCAGATAACCAGATAACACCGAACGTAATGCCCATCCTTATAAACCAGAGCATGACACTAAACTGTGAACCAGGACCAGTGGCTTCATCTGCTTCTGGCTGAGCGACAGTTCCTTCTCTCAAGGTTCCTCATTCTGAATTTGGCAGTGGTGTCAAGCTGGTCACTCCTTGATGGCTCTTGAATTCTATTTCTAAACCACAGGCAGATCTGCAGTGAGCAGACGGAAATCCACAAGGAAGGTTGTGCCTGCTGTACACACTTTTAGGCAGACACACTTTTTAGTGCATGCGGATTCCCTTCTACAGCATCACTAAGTCAACCCCACCCCAACAGTAACCTCATTTGGAAGAAAAATCTAGAGTATTCATTTGTTTAAAAAACCGGCCGTGGTAAAAGGGTGAATATACAATTTACTATACACAAAATACATCGTTTCTGTAAACTGGTTTGAGTTTAGCACACTTCACATATGGAAGTAAGTTAGGTACCCAGCCATGACATCCGAATAGCTGGCTCACAGATAAATGTATCCGGGTGACAAGCACCCCTATATGTTTTAGTGTCTAAATAGAAATTCAGTGTAAAAAAATTTTAAAAACAAAACAGAAGAGAATCATTCGTGAGTAGCAATGGAAACGTGGATTATAACCATGACTGTTCATTCCTGACAAAGCACCTCCCTAAGACCACTGTGCTGTGTTCCCAGTGCCCGCCCGAGTCTCCGCATTTGCCACCATGGTTTCTTCTTGGAAAATTCTAGAAGACTCAGAAACTATCCAAAGTCTGGGATTCTTTCCGAGTTAGCTATCTTGATGCTGAAATGGAAATCAAACATGATTTTAGAAACTTTGAATTACAAAGAGAAGCAAAAATGCAGACTCCTAAAACGATCCCGTCAGGAGCCTGAGAACTACAGAAAACATAAATTTATTCAAGAGACAGGTGGGCAGACCTTGTGTGCATCATCTCATCACTGGATTCCAGCATAATTTCTGACATAGATTTATGTTTATAGGAGTTCACCATAAAACAATGTTTTACAATGCTAGCACAGATTTAAAAACTCTCAATTTCATAACCCTCAATATACATGTGAATATTTAGAGCTGATTATATTTACTACATTTAAAAGCATCTCATTTTATACTCTGTTCATCTGGCTGTAACCACATGTGTGTGTATCTACATATATGTATGTGCACACATTATCTAATCACATATGTAGATGATTCCATGTAATTAAAAGCGTGTTATATAATCTATATACTTAGATTTTCCACTTAATATGTTAGAATTCCTTGTTTTAGAAACTAAAAACAATAGTCCTATAAATTCACTTATGTGAAAGCATCGAACTTACTTCAAGCAATTTCCACTTCAGTTGTCAGTATCGAGACGGGCTAGAAACAAAAACAAAGCAGAATAATTGTAGCACTGTGGGCTAGGCTTCAGGTGGTTTCATCATCTGTGCTGAGAACCAGGATGTGAATATAGTCACAGCTGAATACAGACTAATCCCCAGAGAGTTTACCAAGGGAAAACCATGTCAGGAGAAGCAGGCTGTTTTATCTACCCATACTGCATTTGAAAGAATGATGTGGAGGATAGCATGAGGCAAGCTAAGACACGCTGTGGTTAGAAGATGTGTTTGGGGGTCACTAGGAACATGTGTGTGCTAAGGGTCACTAGGGACATGTGTGCAGTACATCAGAGTAGCAGAGACCAGGTGGCAGGCAGGTAACTGGCCACAAAGGGCTCCCTGAAACTTAGCTATAGGATCAGGAGGCAAAAACCAATAGAAGTTCTGCAGGGATCTTGCTGGATTCCACGTGTATGTCCATATCCTGTATGTAGATTTCTGGCTATAACCAATACTAAACCCTACCATCCTCTCACACTCCATTAAGACCACAACCTTGACCACCATGAAGAATATGTGCAGGGGGAGGTAGGAGGATTCCATTGGAGGGCCCAACCAGATCACTGTTCAGCAGAAGGGCCTCCAGGCACCTTCTATAAGACAGGCACATACAGAGCAGATGCAGGCAGGGGTACTGTGGCCGCACTAGCACCTCCCTTGGATCATATGTTTTTTCCTTTGGGTAGGAGAAATACGGGGAAGGTGGGGCCTTCCCATTTTTCCCAAAGCATCCGCAAGCAGACTGCACTAAAAGTAGCCTCTACAGCTCAATGGCAAGGCATAAGTTTGAAGACATATTTCACAGAAACAGAACAGTATGTTTTCCCCAATGTGATTAGTTGACATTAGATGGGAAAACAGCAGGCAGGGTATAATGGCTAATACCCATAATCCAGTCCTTGGGAAACTGACACAGGATTGGCGTGAATGTGGGGCCAGAAAGGATACAAATCGTGGCATCTCCAGTTGAGTGGACCCAATTCTTTCTATAGTGGCAACTTGATGGGATTTAGCATCACCAGGAAAACACAACATTGGACATGTTTGCACTGGATTTTTGAGGTTAGGTTAATTGAGATGTAAAACCCACCTCAAATGTAAGTGGCTCCTTCCTACAGTGTAGGGGTCCCAAACTGAATAAAAGAGGACAAAGCAAGGCAAACACTAACATCCATGTTGTCTGTTTCCTCACTGTGGACACACTGTGACCAGAAACCTCATGTTCTTGTCACCACAACTTCCTGCTATGACTTATACCTTAGAAACTGTGAGACAAAATACATCTTTCCTTCTCTAAGTTATTTTATCAGGTATTTTGTTACATCAAGCACAGTTCCTCTGAGGAAACTACCTCTCCTTGGTGCAGACTGTGTGGGAGGCAGAATTAACCTTACGAAGGATGTCTCAGGTGTCATGGCTTAGAGGCCCATTGCTTTTTTTCCTTAGGCAAAAGCCAATGACAGGTCCTATGACAGACTAACTAGAAGCTGGAACTAATCGTGTATGTACAGCAAATATAAAAGGGGGCTATATTAAATTTGTTTATGAAGTTGAATTTACCACAAACAATATGCTTCTTACTTATGAACACTTTGCCACGCCCAACTCCCCATGATGAAATAGATTGGCCAAACTGACTCTACCTCAGTTAAGTGTCAGTGAGTACTTTGCTTGTCACAAAGCTTTTCCTAAAGGGCCAAGCGCCTCCATGAAGCACTCACACCTAGCTTTGTCCTGGTTACAGACAGCATGTCAATGCTTAGGTGGAATCACATCACCAAGTCCATGTGAAGGGAGCGGGTATCTAGGTTCACGGGTACCATGTGAAGGTCTCTCTAGGAGTCTTTCCCTGTAACCCATGGCTCTGTGGGGAACAAAGGGAGGCTGAGTGGAACTGGCTTGGCTGACAGGCTAGGGATGCGCCTTTACTTATTTACTGAATGTTTGGCTCACCTTTAGATTCTGTCAGAATCATCTGGGGAGTAAGAATATCCCCATTATCATGGACTGCAAACCGTCAAAGAGGGGATTGCACTAAACTATGATTGAACATTTGACCCTCAGGGGCTCAGTTGACCCACACAACTTGTAGGCAAGCAGGGTTTTTATTGACATCCTTTGAAGATGTGGAAACAAGATTAAGGACATTTCCACAATGAAGCAAGTAATGGAGTGAAGATTTACTCCAGTCTAGACCCCACAGTCTTCTGACAGGAGTTGGCGGTCTTGTTGAGGCTAAAGTGACTGTGTCTCTAGGGCCTCTGAGGTGTCACTGTCTCATCTTCAAAACATAAGCAAGCCTTCTAATCCCCAACTCACTTTGAGTTCCTCAGGTGACCCACCAGGTCCCCATAAGACAGTGAACATTCAGGAAAGAAAGACGGTAGGTCTTGGTGTAATTGTCACTGAGAAAGTGGCTTCTGTGACACAGGCTAGGCCCTACCATCTTTGGGACTCACAATATTGCAAAATGGAAACAAAGCAAACAAGACCTTCAACCTGTCTTTGGGGCCATCCCATGGAATGCACTGAGGGATGACTGCAGGCACTAACACAGTCCTGGCTTCACCTCTCACACAATGAGGATTCCTGAGTCCTTTCCAAAGTCACATCTTCAAAGCAAGGCATATGCAAGGATTGTGCAAGCAGAATCATCAGTCAACCACCCTGAAACAGGCATTTAACTCTGCTGGAGCTTTTTTGCCTGTTTTAAACCTCAGCATTCATCCTGTTTTTTTCAATCGCAATCACCTCCTCCCCCTCTCCAGTAAATCAAACCAAAGCTTCAGCAAGGCTTCCTGCAATCCATTTATACAGACATGAACTGCTGTTATTCAGAACCAACAGCCCAGAGAACCAAGTGTTTTGTCCGAGGAGCGGTGTGCCTGTGGGACTGAGTGGGGTCTCAGTTATTTCATCTTTGACGCTTAAAGAGGACATCTGTCTCTCTACCCGCAAGAGCTCAGGCCAGGACCTGGTAGGATGGCTCCAAGGAAGAGAATTGGTGACTGCCTAGCAGGCATGTCCAAACTTCCGCCCCTGAGGGTCCCAGGTGAGCTGAGAATGCAGCCCAACACAAAATTGCAAACTTACTGAAAGCATACTGAGACTTACTGTTTTATTTTGGTTTACAACTTTTGTTTGTAACTTCCCTGATTGCTGAGTGTGAACTTTGTAGATAAGGGTCTTGTCGGTATTAACAGTTGGACACACCGACTGACTGACATCATTTCTAAGTGACAAAGTGTCCACAGCTCCGTCGATTTACTAAAAGATTCCCGGTTCTCAAAGACAGTCCTACCACTGGCAAGTGAAGCTCTCTCTTCTTACTGGAAACATTTTGGGGCTACAGCACACTCTGCTGGGCCTACTGAAGCTTTTACTCTTATTGCTTCTTGCACTACACCACCACACCCTCTTCTAAAATGGGTTTGTCACCAGTTGCAGGGCAAGTAACAGATAGTTCTTCCACTAGAGCAACTACTTAACCACCTGAGGGCTTGAGCAGATCCCACACCTGAGGGAAGTGAAGTACAAAGGTATCTGGCCCATGAGGGTGACTTCTAACAGGCCACGTTTTCTTCAGAGCTCCCCACTGCTGAGATGAGGCCTATGGCAGGTCCTCCTGAATGTCTGTCTCCTACTTTCTTTCACAGTAGATCCTCATAAATGTCTTGTACCCCAATTTCCAGCTGGCCACACCCTTGCACTCAAGCAGGCCTCTCTTCAACACTTTCCACATAGCCTCAATGAAGTGACCTGCTTGAGAGTGGGCATTAAGACATCCCACCCAGGAGGACAGCACCAGGAGTCAACTCTAGACACTCAGCAAGTCCTCAGAGAACTGATGCCGGGTGTCGTTGGTAGGAAAGAGTTCACCTCTGACCTGATAAATGGAGACACTCTCCAAGCTCACCATGCCAGGAAGAGGGAGGGCAGTATCAAGGGCAGGGCTGGACAAAACCTTGTAAACTGATACTTGCCTTGAAGCAACCTTACAACATAGCACTCTGGCAGCCAAGTTCAGCAAATTATCAGAAAAAGGTCTTTATCCCCCACTTCAGAACCGTACTGCCCCTCCCCAGCATCATCAGATGCTCTGACCTATTCATCTACACAGTTCCAAATTCATCAAAAGAGATTCTGATCTCCAGGATGGTGGTACCAGAAAGCAGGGGTCGGCGGGTGGAGGTGGGGATAGGGGATGGGGGGTGGTCATCGGCTGGTGGTATATGCTTTGGAGAAGTGATTAGGGCATGAAACTCCAAAGAACTCACAGACCACCACCACAATATGAAGACACAATGAGAAAGGAGATGTCCTGTATGACAAATCTTCCCTTACCAGACACTGTGTCTTAGGGCACTTTGATCTCCCATTCCCTAGCCTATAGAACCATAAGGAAGAAATTTCTATTCTTTATAAGCTACAAGACTTGTTGTGATTAGTTAGAACAGCTCAGACATTAAAATGATACCTCTCCCTGTATATGACAATCGAAACAAGGGGATCTTAAGCTTTTAGAATATACCAAGTTGTAAGTTGGGGGTGGTGGATGGAGGAACCTTTATCTTTCTGAAAGGAAAAATTTTACTAACGTTCTTGTTCTCTTCCTCTTGAAACCTGCCTCTAGGCAACATGGTTTAAGATAAGGATGTCCCTGAGTAGGAGGGGAACTCTTATGGAGAAGTATCAGGTGAAGAGCCCAAACTGGGGACCTCCCTGAATGTGGTCTCTCTTCTTTTAAAGGAATATGCCCCATGTGGAGCATGGGACGTCTATGACAAGAATGATTTCCTATGCTCCAATGTTCGATTCAGTGCTCTGCAGCAGCCCCTGGGGAGCTGAGCATTCATTAGCTTGGAGTCAAGTGGGTAGACATGGGGAGGAAACACTTCTCAGCAGAAAGGCGGCCCCTGGTGGACACATTTGTCTAAACTTTTAGTGGAGTGCAATAGAATTCACTTGGCTATCTGGCAAATCCAGACCCACAGGAAGTCCCTTAACTCCACAGACCATAAAAACACAAGGATTTTGGAGGAAAAGCTAGAGGTTGATTATAGTTAATTTTCTGGAGAGAAGGAAGAAGGAAGGGAAGGAGGGAGGGAGGTGCAGAAGGTCTTCGAATCACTACTTTGTGGTTTAGGGCAGAAGGCTCAGTAAAGGTGCACATGCATGGACCACATTAGGATCTAGAGTCGCTCATAGCATTTAAAGATGACATTCAATCTAGATGCTACTCAGCTCCATTGCTGAGAAATCCACTGAAAACTTCTCCATTGGGCATCGTGGAATGCTATGCGGAGCGCGGCTAGAGCTAGCCAGTGACAGTGCAGTGTCATGCAGAGAGAAGTGAAGGGCTCCGAGAGCATGCAGAAGACTTGGTGTCAGGTCTAGCAGAGACAAAAGGCTCAGCACAGGCTAGGCATGCACTTCAGGCTTCGTTTTACCTTGTCATAACAGGATTGTGAACACCATATAAATGATCTTTATGATAACCATTACTACCGTTTTCCAAACTGCAACAAAAATAAATACACCAGAAACACCAAGTTACCCCTGGGATGAAATATGTACGTTACGGATCACAACAACAACGTAAAGGTTACGAAACATGCCTCACAAATTCTTAGGTCCACACAGAAGGTTTGAAGGTGTGTTATATTTACATCTTCCCTCCTTCAAAACCACAGTGGTTTTATAGATCAATACATTTAATATTAAAAGCATTCATTCACTCAATGAGTGGTTTGGAAGCACCTTCTATGCGGCAACCTTCTTTCTAAGAGGTGTCATGATTTATCTTTACCCAGACATATGTATTTATTGTTCTTTTGTCATATCATCAATTTAACTGATGGTCTGCCATGTAACAGAAACCTCCCCCATCCCATCTGTGAAGATAGATTTTTTAAAAAGGCTTACTTTTTCATGGGTACAGTCTCAACACTATAAAATACAAAAGGGGGGAGACAGGGTTATTTTGCTTGTGGTGTCACTATTAAGGCTCATGATCTACCCCCTCCCGGTGTTTTCACTGCAGTTGAGTGCTGACAGTACAAATTTCAGAGACAAGGAGGATAGAGAAGGCAGAAGGAAACATGCATGTTCACCAGACAGAGCAAAGGCAGGCGGCAGAACTGGAGGAAAGGAGCAACAACAGTTATCAAAGAGTGAAATGCCACATCCCCGAGACAGATGAGCTGAAAAAAGAAGGACACAGTTAAAGAAGAAAAAGATCAGTCGTAAGATTGGCTAAAAGCAAACAAAACCAAGAATAGCAACAACAGTAACAGAAACGATGGGGAGGGAACAGCCCAGTCCTTAAGCAGAAGCCAAGTTTTTCTCATGAGGACTCGGCTCTGGTGTCTGTCTGAGGACAGTGCTGCGTAGAAACCTCATACTCACTCATCATATACATCCTCTGAATCCATCCTGCGATAGTACTTGGCCAACTTGATAGCGATGATTACAGCCGGAAGTAAGAGCATGGTGGCTTTCCCTATGCCGAACCAGAACAGATTCTGAGGATAGCAATAACAGCAACAACGAAAAGTCAGTAGAATTAAATGCTTTAAGTTTGATAATAGGAAGGAACATTTGCTAGGGGGAGAATTCTTTGGGCAATTTTTGAAGTTCGTATTTTGCTCTCAAAATCAACGGTGAACCTAACAGGAACCAGCCCCCAGGTAGAGAGCAGCGTATTAATGTAACCCAGTTAGTCTTTCAGGAAGATGTGCAGATCCTAGGCCCATGTTTATTTTGTAAAAGAGGTAGAAAAACATTTAGTGGTGAAACTAAGATTTGCTCTGAGACAGTCAAAAAAAAAAAAAAAAAGCACATAATCACACACTACATGGGGTATTGTGGAGATTTGGTCTTTTGCCATGTATCACAATGCTAAAATACTGGCTCCTGCAATGTGGTTGCCCTCAGGGATGAGGAGATCCTCATATATGTCAAGTGATGCTGTGTAACCTTGCTCCTTAGTTTAAAGCTATTGGTTGAATAAAGACACCTAGAGCCCATAGCTGGGCAGAAGAGAGGAAGGTGGGGCTTAGGTTCCTGAGCTTGGGATCAGAGGCAGAGACCATAGGAGAGAGGGAGAAGGTTGAGAGAGAAGACGTCATGGAGTAAGGGACTGTGAGAAATGGCCATGATGGCTGGCCAGTTGGAGTAAGAGTGGCCCTGGTAAAACATGGGGATGTCATATCTCAGGGTTATTGATAGGGAAGTAGATACTAATAGTTAAGAGGGGTAGGTATCTGGCCAGCTCTGGTGCTGATCAAGGCTTATTATAAATATAAAAGTTTTATGTTTTTTATCTGGGGACAAAATGATCTAAGGTGGGGTAGAACCCCCCAACTGAGATTAAATATTTACTACAACAGGTCAGGCTGTCTAACCAAAATAGATAAAGATAGTACAACATGGGGGGACCCTGGTATGTGCTGAGGGTAGAAATCCCCAACTGAGATTAAATATTTAGTGCAATAGGATAGGCTGTCTAACCAAAATAGTTACAGATAGTATAGTTTGGGAAGACCCTGGTGTGCGCTGAATGCTACTTTGGCCTCTTGGCTGAACTTTTATAGGATGAGGATGCTGGTAGGGCTTCTGAAGCCCAGGCCTCCCTGGGAGTTTATAGGCAGTTAACGGTTGTTGGGGGGAAGAAAAAAATAATTATTTTGTGGTATACCACTAGAAAGGACACTCACACTCCTCTAAAGATCTTTCACCCACGTTCCTGTAAACAACTCTAATGAAGACCATTAGGTTAAGAAAATCTGGTTTGAAAAAGGAGGGTGATCAGAGTGAAGGGCGTGGGACAAGGGAGGACAGTGGTGGCATCTAATCTTCAGAAGAATAGCCTTATCATGAAGCTATCAACCTCTTAGAACAAGGTTGAAAGCATAGAAAACCACCAATAACACAATATGGGGTGTGGATTGCGGGGAGAACATGTTTATTTAATATGTCTTCTCTTTTGGAAAGATGAACTTCTTACCAGAGGGTCAGCAACATAGCTACACAGAATGCCATTAACAGCAGAGTCCATTGCTGTAATCATGGGTTTGCAGGATGTCATCTTCTCTGTGATCTGTGGAATGGGGAACATTCACTGAGCCAGGCTCACAAAAATCATGCCCTAAGTCAGGACCCCTGGCTGGATTCACGAGTGCCAGAAGCCAGGAGGGCTGACAGCTGCTGAGCACTGAGGAGATCTATAGCCGACACAGTGACATACACTTATAGCAAGTTCCTTATTCCCCATGAGCCACAGTTTTCCTCATTTGCTGTCTGGAATACTAAGAGCCATCCCATAGAACTGCTGGGAGAGCCAAGGAGCGCACACACCCAGCCAAGGGCTGCAATGACAAATGAAAGATGCCACGCAGCAAAGGTGAGCAAAGGGACGAGGGGATTGGAGGGTGGGATGCTCACCCTTGTGGGGAGACTGTCCCACCCCAAAGGTCCTGGTTCCCCTTATTTACAAATCTCTCAATGCAGACAAGTATAACAAGTCTTTGCGCTACAGAACTCCGCTGGGTTTGAACTGTGCACCGGTTCCTTTCCTAACTATGCATTTAGCCACTTTGGACCCCCACAGCATCAAGCTGAGCTGCACATACACCCCCGAGATCACAATATGTCAATTCACCATAACAACCTTTACATATAGCTCCCTATGTACATTCAAAAATGTCCTAGAGCACACCAGGGGACTTGAAGGAGTGATGGAGAATGGGAATCCAGACTCAGCTGATTTGGGGGAATATGCACAGTACAGTAAACTGTGTTCTCTGAGTGACCATCTAAGGAAAACCCTTAAGTACCTTCTTATGCCTATGCATAATTGGACAGGTATATAATTAAAGTCAGACACACCATGGGGAAGGACATGTGAAGTGAATGAAGACTTCCATAACCTGCATCTTTAATGAAAAGTGAAATCATCCCTGTCCCATCCCTAGCAACTAGCTCTTCCTTCTGAAGACCCCATATGAGGAAGCCTCAACCAGTAACCAGCTGACCTTGCAGCTACCTCAGACAGCCTGCTGCTTCCTATACCTTTGAATAAAATCCTTGCTGCTTTGATATTCATTTCTTTAGGTTTTCTGTACGAGATGCGGGGAACCTGGAACACCAGGTCCAGACAGGCACTTTTATACATCTCCAGTTGAAATGACCAGGATTTTGGTATCCTTCAGAATTTATACTAGAAATGACTCTCCTGAGATATGCACCTGTTATGCTCATAAAAGACAATGCTACTTACGGCGTACAAGACCCATTGCAGATAATGTTCAAAGTAGCCTATTATTGTTCTCCCAAACTTCTTTGTTTCCTAGAAAGAAACCGAAGATTAGAACCATTAATAAAAGGACTAGAGCAGTGGTTCTCAACTTGTGATCAGATATCCTGCATGTCAGATATTTATATTACGATTCATAACAATAGCAAAATTACAGTTATGAAGTAGCAATAAAATAATTTTATGGGGGTTGGGGACTTAGCTCAGTGGTAGAGCGCTTGCCTAGTAAGCGCAAGGCCCTGGGTTCGGTCCCCAGCTCCGAAAAAAAAAGAACCAAAAAAAAAAAAAAAAAAAGATTTTAGGGCTGGAGAGATGGCTCAGCGGTTAAGAGCACCCGACTGCTCTTCCAGAGGTCCTGAGTTCAATTCCCAGCAACCACATGGTGGCTCACAACCATCTGTAAAGAGATCCGATTCCCTCTTCCGGTGTATCTGAAGACAGCTACAGTGTACTTATATATAATAAATGAATAAATAAAAAAAAATCTTTAAAAAAAATCTTAAAAAAAAATAATTTTATGGTTAAAGGTCACAATAACATGAGGAACTATGTCAAAGGTGTTTAGTTTCAGACCCGGGCACAAGGGACTGAGGTGCATCTCCACCCACATCCCTGAACTCCACCTGCAACCCTGAACTCTCCACCCACAAGCTTGAACTCCACCCACAAGCCTGAACTCCACCCACATTCCTGAACTCTCCACCCACAAGCCTGAGCTCCACCCACAAGCCTGAACTCCGCCCACATCCCTGAACTCCACCCACAAGCCTGAACTCCGCCCACATTCCTGAACTCCACCCACAAGCCTGAACTTTCCAGCCCAGGGACCGGGCTGCCCTTCCTCCAGAGGCTCTTCCCTGTATAATCCAGACATTTTGGTCTCATCTCTTCTCCTCCTTTTCTGTCTCTGCATGCACTCCCTTTCTCTTTCTGCTCTTCCTCCCCCACCCGTTTCCATGACGACTGCAATGGCCTTGGTCCTTGGGGGCGATGAACTCACCTGAGAACAGTTTCCCAATAAACCTGCATTTAATATACTCTAATCTGGCTTGAACTGGCTGGTTTCACCAGCGGGAAAAAGAACTTATGAAAGGGATTGCAGTATTGAGAACCATTGGACTAGACATACCTAACGGGTATAGCCATTTCATACTCACAGGGTGCTTTATCTACACATTTGTTTAAGAAAAGAGAAAGAACTCACTCCAATAACGATGGAGGAGAGGTTACTGGTGAGGAAATGCTGAGCAGAATCCAAAGAGGCAAGGACCTTCTTCACTTCCTCCTGGAAAACAAGAGATTTAAACAGACAGTTTGCAAATCAATTAGAGTTCCCCTAGACAGGCCAATTCCAGGATCCCCACTCCTCTTGATCAAAATCTGAAGGCCCTGGATTCCTCTCTATAAAATGGAGTGGCACTGTCAATATATATGCAATCTGCTTGTGCACATGTCTAGTACTAGGTACCTGCTCCTTCAGTAGCTGACATACTATGACATAGCTGTGTGTGTTAACAATAACAAAACAGGGGGTCTATACATGTTTGTGGTAGACAAAACCTACCCCTCTCCTGTATGTTTCCTTCCTTCCCTCATTCCTTCCTTTTCTTTCTTTCTTCCTTCCTTTCTTTCTTTCTTTCTTTCTTTCTTTCTTTCTTTCATCTGTCTGCCTGCCTGCCTTCCTTCGGTCTGTCCTTCCTTCCTTCCTTCCTTCCTTCCTTCCTTCCTTCCTTCCTTCCTTCCTCTCTTCTGTTTCCATACATGGATTGATCCCATGCCTGTGCTCACTAGACAAGCATTCTATCACTGTGCTAAATCCCAAGCCCCTCTATTCAATATATAACTGTTTGAACCCACCCACAGACACAGAACTCTTGTTGATGGATAGCTGTCTAGTGGCTAAGGACTATAACATCACACTCTGGCTCAGCCCTCTGAGGACAGGAGCAAGAGATGAACTCAGAGTGAGGACACACTCTGGGGCTACATGCCCAATGGGTCTTTGATGGGAATCCCCTGGTCATTTGTAAATTCACACTGCCAGAAGAACGGCATTGATGACTTCCTTTGGAGGAGACAGCTGACCTCCTTCAAGGTTGCCCAGCTAGCTGGTTTTTTCTTTCTTTTTGAAAATTTTGAAAGCTGACATCTGTTGAAACATCACACCAAGAGGCAGCCACTTCAAACCCATGTGACAACTTGTTACAAACAGGAAAAAGAGGCTCCTTTTGCACAGAGGTCCAGGGAAACAGAGCTGGGCAAGTGAATCAGAACTGAGTTCTGTCTACTGCTCATGCACAAAACTGGGTTCCAATAGGGGTGCAACATGCAACTGCAGGCCTCATCCTGAATGTGCAGAGAGACTGTGAGCTCACAGTATATTACCAGAACCCCTTGGCATGGGACAGACATGTATGAAATGCACTGGGACCAGGAACACAGGCATGGCCCCGGAGACAAGCAAATGCACTGGTCCTCAGGGGGACTGTGTCTCAATATTGGGCTCACTAAAGAAAGCAGAAAGAGCATTTTTTAAACTGTGGGGTTCACACCACAGAGTTTCTATGAGCAGTCTTTCCAGTTCAACAAAGATACTTATTTCTGATTCATCCACCGCAGTTCTGCAATATAAGATGAACTCAACACAGCCTATGGGCTCAGTTTCTGTTTCAGGGTGCCTCTTGTGGTGGAGTGATGAACCTAGATACTGGTGCTCTTCCTGGCACAGCTTCCCAGCTGTAGGATGGTCAGTCCTCTAATCTAGGAGTTTGGAATCTGCGACTCAGTTAACCTTTGCAGCAGGGAAGGGAAAGATCTACTGAATATGTAAGGATTCTTCTGATCATTCTTCCCTAAACAATACAGGACACCAGCTATTTCCATCATATTTCTACTGCACTGGGTGTTGTACACAATCTAGAGATGGTTTTAGTACAGTGGAAGGTGTACTTTTCCAGGCTGAGTCTTTTAGGGGATAAGCAAGTTGAAAAGCCTGTGGCATACCCAGCAATGACGGTGAACCTGTGTGGTTAACAGTGCCGTGGCTACCATTGACATGGTACAATCTTTATAAGGGTAACCACACTTAGTCTTGCCTCTTATACAGCAAGACCAGGACTCCTGAGACTTGCATTTAAAGAAACACTTGGGAGAAGGGAAGCCATGGGAAAGCCAGGTTGGTATTCAATACTCTGGACACCTTTATCTAACTTAAAGTACTTGAGAAAATCACTACCTCTGTAATTCTAGGTGTGGTACTTGATAACAAACCTCATGAAAGAAAATCAAACCCTTACCGGCAACTTGCTGCTTGTTTGCTTAAGGGCCCAGACACTTTGTTTTAATGAATTCTGGTGGAGAAAGGAAAAAGACTTCAAAGTTCTCATTGAAAACATCAATACCATAGGCCTTGAGTCAGCCCCTCTCCCAATATAGACTTCAGATCTGACTGTAAAGTTGTAATGGCTGCATTCTAGAAAGTAGGACAGACATGAGCAACAACATGGACCTTAGGCACCATTTGTGAGTAAGAAAAACTATAGAATAAAGACAGAATCATATTCAAACAGTTTGATATCACACACAGCATACAGGAACTCCTGCAAAAAAGGTTTAATTGGTGGAAAAGCTTTTTTAAAACAGAGTCTGCCCATCAAGCATGGTTTACCTAAATGATTTAGGTTAACTGGGCAAACTTTATCTATTAAGAGCCACATTGCAAATACTTCAGGTTTTACAGGCCATATTCTATGCTTATAGCAACAGCAGCCAGAGGTAGTTTCTAATTAGCTGTAATGACTGTGTCCCAGTAAAACTTTATTTAAAAGAGAAAAACTGGCAGCAGGCTGGGTTGGGTCAGGCTGTGGTTTATAGGGGGCAGTTTGCTAGCCCCTGCCTGGTTTAGATGATGGATCTATGGCCAGGTTGTCCTAGCTCTGAAAAGACCAGGGTGTTCTGTCTACTTGAAGAAAAGCATTGGAGAAAAATGCAAACAACAGTAAGTATGCTCACATAAGCTCACTGTGTTCTAGGTGTGCGCAAAGACAGAGAACTGCAGAGAGCCAATGCACAGTGTATATGAATCCAGTAGGAGAACCCTGTGGAACTCTAGCAAACCAGGAAGTAAGGAGGGGAAGAGACAGAAACAAGTGGAGTGGAAACTAGATCTATATGTGCCTATATCAGAGAGGATGGACTTGCGTACATCACAAGCCTGAGCAACTATCCTAGGGACCCAGTTTCCACACAGTTCTCCCTTTGACCACCACAAACAGGTCTGGGAGCAAACATAGCATTGATACCTCTGGTTTCTGAGTTCAGAGGTTAGATATTTTCATGAACCAAGTGATAGTGATGTAGAAGCTACCCCAATATTCCAGCATTCTTCTCACTTTTATTATTCAAAACCTTACTGTTTGATCAGGACACTGGGATGTCATTATGTTTAAGAGGGACAAAAGAGGGATTTGAAACCAGGTCTGTGGAATCTCAAACTGCAAACTACCTTTGTTTTCTATAGAACTATAGAAGCGAGGGGACAGAAGGTTGGACGGTTTGGGGGTAGAACAGAGGAGAAAGAGAGACAAGCTGTGGATGAAGCCAACAGAGCTAAAGGAGACAGAGGTACTTACCCTCACCCTCACAAATTTCTAAGCAGAGGTTGGAGAAAAAGAATTGGAGAATATGTCAGCATGGGACCTGAGCACAATCACACCACCCAGGAGGCCTACTAGCTGGAGTGCAGGCTAAAGTGAGGTGCTGGAGACAGGTGTGGGGTGAGTCTCACTGCTCACACCCTTGTGGAAGGAATAGAGGGAAGAGCAGAGGAGGAAAGCACGATTTAAGGTTGTGGTTTTTAAAGCCCCGCTCCATATTCGAGGCTGAGGCTGAGTGGAGAGGCCCTCGGACACATCAGAGTGTGTGTCTTGAGGCTATCAGCAACTAAACTAGCTAACGAGGTGCTGGACTTCACTCAGGCTGCCACAAAATGCCATGGTTGTTAACTGTTACCAGTGACTGCTGCACAGGAGGGACGTGCTGCTGGTGGATGGCTCGAATGTTCTGTGCATCCATTAAGAAGGCCTGTTTCAGATTTCCGTCAGGCTACAAAGAGAAGAAAACATGTAAAGATCAGCCCCATCCTTCTGGACCACAACACAGGCTCTTTAACCATAAAGGATACCAGAAGACATCATATAACTACAGGATCCCCTCTTAGACAATCAGGACAAGGGTAGGCATCAGGGCGATACCAGAAGACACCACATAACTACAGGATCCCCTCTTAGACATTCAGGACAATGGTAGGCATCAGGGTTAGCCCAGAGACGCAGCGCCTAGACAAGACGGCTTCAGACTACGAAGCCACAGATTTGGTAGCGATTCGCACTCCTAAGCAATTCCTAAACACAAGATGCTGTCGTTGCCTTTCCTCTGCCCCCAAATGACAGAGCCACTAAAGTTCCCTGTTTTACTGTTCAGAAAAAAACAAGGCTCATTTGTGAATTAAACAAATGAATTCACACTTAAACGACAGTTAGTATATGGACTATAAGAATCTTGTAAGGCAGGTATAATTTCTGCCTCCATTTTACAGACTGGGAAACTAAGGCACAGGTGGGTAAAATACTTTGCTCAAGCTACTAGTATTAGGAAGACACGAAGTCAGGGTTTAGACCTGGGTCTTCCTCTAGAGCCCAGCTTCCTTGTCACCTCAGCCTACCATTTGTTAGAGGGGACCAGGCCAGCCTTGTAAAAGAGCTGATCTGTGGGCTATGATGGTGCCTCTGCCCAATCTTCTATGTTCACTGTTGGTGATGCAAGGCACAACTCCGTTACCACTCCTTACAATGCAAGAAAAATGTATGTGTGTATACCTACATGTGTGCATGTCTGTATAAATGTACACAGGTATCTTCATATCTGTGTACATGTATGTGTGTATGTCTGCATGTGTGTGTATGTCTGTATGCTGTGTGTATATATCTGTATATATGTGTATGTCTGTATGTGTCCCGACGTGTGAATGACTGTGTATATTCTATGTATCTATATATATGTATGTGTATATCTGCATGCTATATGTGTACATATCTGTATATATGTATATGTCTGTGTGTGTCCCTATGTGTTCTTGTCTGTATGAGTGTGTGTATATTCTGTGTGGATGTATGTATGCATATACATATATGTATGTATGTATGTATTGTATGTCTATGCATGTATACATGCTGTGTATGTGAATGTGTGTGTAGTATATGTGTTTGGAGTGGAGGTAAGGGTCTATGAAAGCACATGCAAAGGTAAAAGCCTTCTGGACCATGTAGGGACAATTGCCAATGGGACCTCTGATGCACTGGTGAGGTGCTTGTGAGACCCGATCAAGCCATGGTGACAGGGACCTCTTTGTGGCTTCCCAATCAATGCTATTGACATTTGCTGTTCCAACTATGACAGTATTTAACCAGGCTACTCAAACTCACCAACTGGTTTGCTTCTGTTTCCAGAAAAGAGGCAAATGTCAGCAGGTCCACTTTGGTAGGGGGTTTCTCAGCCTAAAAGGGAGGAAATGGGAAAACAAAACAAACATCTTATAGACAAGTGTAGGTTGATGTCATTATGCAGGTGAAGGCAGGCACAGGATAGAACGAGGCTGTCATTGGGTTAGAAGGAAGGATGGGCGGGAGAAAAGTTTTAGAGGGGAGAGAGGAGAGTCAGGGTAAGGAGGAGCAGGGAGAACATGGCGGAAGATGTTAAGATTCGTCTCTGCGCATAGATTGTTATAACTAGTTTTAAGGGATGGATGTGTACAGGATTTTGTGCTGTCTAGATGGGCAAATCATATCTTATCAATTGGATCAGAGGTTATTGTGTGGTGTGTTCTTTCATGTGGCGACTTAATTGAGTCCACGGTAAGAGGGTCACTAGATAAGTGGTCTCTGTATGAAACTGGTGTGGCAACAACCTGCCTTGGGTACTAGATAGGTAGAGAGATTGCTGGCAGGCTCAGAGAGTAGCCATCTGCAGTGTGAGATGGGACGGAGCCTAGCCGGTGAGATGCTTTGTCGACTGAGATGAAAATATCCCGCAGATGCCTTGTGGCCATATGGTGTGAGCTCTAGCAAGGATAAAAGAAACTGCTTTTATATTTTTACTGCAGCAGACAAAGGCTTTTGAAATCTGAACCATCAAAAGGGCCACAGCCATCAGGGAACAAATAAAGCTAGAAACTGTTACATAGGTGACTACATTTGCATTTCCTATGTATATATATTAAATACACACACATATTATATATATTATTCATCCATGAAAAAGAATGCAACAAATACCACTGTAACTCTAAAAGCATGTTCAGCAGAATGATCTAGAAAAGTAAGTCACAAAGTATACATTTCTACTTCTATGGGTTATATGGAATAGAGCACAGATGGATTCAGCCAGGAGTTTGGAGCTGGGGAACAACTGCTTTTGGGTAGAGTGCTTCCTGTGGGAGATGAAACAATGCTGGGGCTGGAGGTGCTAACTATGAAGACACTAAATGCCCCTAAATTGCTGGCCTTAAAAATGCTGACCTTTATGCTATGTGAACCTGTTACTATGATAAACACAAGTGCAAATGAAACACATGTGTGCAATACTCTAATTTCTCCCCAAAGACCATGCATCTGTATCTGACTCATACCTCCTGTAAGTACATGGAATAATTGATTCTATCTATCCCAGATTGTGCAAAGTCCTCGAGGCTCTTCCTTCCTGTTTTGTCCAACAGTTCGATGCTGTCAATGTTCACATTCAGCTTTTCCAACTCCTTCACTATGTCTTCAGAAAGCTGTGTAATAGAAAAGCATCCTTTCAGTCACATACTCAGAGCCTTCAAGAAGAATGGGGGTTACTAGATCAAGAGAGAAGCATAAACTTTGAGAATCACCACCTCTTCTCCACCTCCATAAGCATCCTCTCTGGAGGTACAATCCAGAGAAGAAGATTACATCTCCACCCTTAAAGACCTCAGTGCAAGAAGCTGAGTCATGAGAGAGGGGCACATCTACTTCGTCAGAAGACCAGGCAGAGAGGACTCAGTGGAAATGGGCTATAGAGAAGAAATGAGCTCTAGGAATCTAGACTTCACAAGCAGAGAGGCTAAAAGGACAGAGCAGGCTGTCATTCCAGGGAGGAGACCTGCAAGCACCTGGGTAGTAAGACATAGGAGATATCTTCTGGGAGACAAAGGTCCTGGGAATGTGGGGATGTTTTAATAGCCAATCAGTAGTTCCCATCAGTATACTGTGCCTGGCTACCATTCTCAACTGTTACATGGTGGGGTACAGGGAAAATATCCCATGGCATGTGGGGCAAAAGAGTATAAAAAAGATCTGCTTAGGACTTTGTCACAGATGATGTTTTATTTATGGAAATATTTAGTGCAGGTCCTGCATATAAAACTCAAATAAATCTATCAAACAAGAGGTCCTCGCAGTGCAAAGCTGTAGAGACAGCTTGGTTCCTCTAATGACCTTCTATGATGCCAAACTCAGCAGGACCTTCTCCCCTGGTCTTTCTTTGGATCTATCTATTCATTCTGGAAGCCGAGAAGGCTTAAAAAGGCCTCCTAGTAGGAAGATTGAAGATGTCTAACCTAATTGTTCTCTAGCTCAAGAGCAGAAACTCATGCTCTTCTGTCCATATGCTCTCTAGATACAACAAGGGTACAGGCTAGAACATACAGTTAAGACAGTCATTCTCCTTTGGACCCATCCATTCTGCTCCTTGTCACATAACCCATTCAGGAGTCCTGGGGTGGCAGTGCTTAAGGTATAAGGAATGAAGACAGTGGCCACCATATTTTTCCATCTCTAATTCCCAAGTCCAGGACCTGGCAGACTAGAGGAGCTGGTCTTAGTCAACGTCCTTGGAAAGTGAGTAGGCATCTTCTTGTAGAGCATACTCACTTGATGAAACTAAGGGTTTCCTCTTACAGGATACCTCTTTGGAGGGTCTTGCATAGACTATAGAGAAACTGTGAAGAAGATAAGGACAACTGGTTGGCAGTGAGAAAACGTTTGGAGAAGAGTGAGGATTACAAACACTGCCAGAATAAGTAGATCTCATGCAAGACTAAGGGAGAAAGTCTTGGCCCATTGGCATTACTGAAAGTCATTAGAGGAAGAAAGGGAGACATAATGGTTCGACAGCTTTCCAATGGGAAGAGCTTTTACTAGAAGAGTTTTTGATGAGTTTTGTGCCCATTGTAAACTACGTGGTGATACTTTCACACTGTGTCTTAACTTCTGTGGGCTTCACATCAGTCTTAACCAAAGGGAAGAAATACACCAAGTTCAAATTTATAACTGGCTCTAATGACTCACCCTCTCAATGTTGAAATTCTCAGTGATGTTGAAGACATTCTCAAGCTGAAAAGTGGCATACACTCCTCGACCTCTTTTGCAATCCCTATGGAGAGAAGCAGAGAAAACACAACCAGTTCAGCAGATGGTAATCTCTGGCTCTCGCTAAAGATGAAGGAAGAGGTTTGCCATTCAACAAACTAATAGCATTTCTCCACCTTGCCAAAAGTGCATGATGGGAAGTGAGTTACCCCAGGTTTAGAGGGAAGGGAATATCGCACACTATTTCAAGGCTTCCTCTAAAAGCCAAACTAAGGACAAATAAAAGATTTTTTTTCTTTGAGTGAGCTCAAACAATGGAGAGCCCTTGGATCCTCAAGACTGAAGTTCTTTTGGTATCTTGTCAGATGACCATGAATTTGAGGTCCTGAAGCAAGACCTCCGGAAGTCATCTGGCACCTCCACGTATGCACCCATGTGGTTATTGAACATCAAAACACATTTATGAACAAAAGTGGAAAGACCCAAAGGGGACTGTGAAAATAACCAGGTCTTCTACCCAAAAGGAAACATTATAGGGAAGAAGATGCTTCTGGGGGAAGGATGCTGAGTGCTTCAATGTCTCTTCAGCTAACTGACTACCAATGGGAGGAAAAAAATGAAAGACAAGTTTTAAAGTGAGGGGCCCATTACACATGAGGAGTCTGTGTCATGTTACTGGGGCAGGACTTGTAGATTTAAAGTTAAGGTACCTCTTTTGTGAATCAAAAAAAAAAAGATTTAAGGTTATAAAAAGGTTGGAGATATCTGTGTATCCCATTAGCTTGGCAGAGATATTAGTGACGAAAGTCAGGATGTTCCACCAATGTTCTTACTTGTCAAGGGTGGAAAATGCCTATAAATGAACAACAGTAAAGGGCACTACTGCAAACACATGCATCTCACTTGGCTCTAACAACTCCAAGGAAATTTTTTTGTGGTTATGCATCATACCGAATGGAGAAGAATTAAATTGTCCATATCCACAGGAACTAGATTGGACCCAGGTGATTTGATTACAGGATGCACAAGCCAGCCCTAAACTCTCTCACTATTGTGGTGTCTGTGACATGAGCTACTCTCTGAGTTCTTAAAGGATCCTGTTAATGTATATTATTGTTACCTTAGCCAGGGAGTCTTAGGGAATACCAGGACAAGGGGGCTCAGAAATCACCAAGACCAGGTCACAAGGGCTTGAAAAGATGACACTTTGGGGTCATTTTCTATGATATTTTGCTGACACTAGAAAACAGCTTAGTTCTGAAATTAGAACTTCATACCATTAAGAGGGGGCAAAAGCCACTGAAAATAAAATTCTTATTCTTAACAACAATGAAAAACATTGTCAGCAGGAACCTTGTAGGAGATTGGTGCTACTAATGCTTTGAATCTGTGTATCCAGATGCTGAAGACTCTTGTCCCCAATTGGCTTTTGATCTATCAATAAAGATGTCCACAGCCAATGGCTGGGCATGGGGGTGGGACACTGAGAGTTGCGCGGGTAGGGTAGGAGAACAAGAGACTGGAAAAGAAGAAGGGGACATAGTAGGGCAGGAAATGAAGCCAACTAGCCATGTGAGTTTTCAGGTAAGTGGCCACTGGCCAATCCCCTGATCGGGCATGAGGGTAGCATGGGAAGGTTTAGAAGTACCAAGCCTTTGAAGTAGCCAAGGCATTTTAAAATTAGCTGGTGCATGCATGTGTGTGTGTGTGTGTGTGTGTGTGTGTGTGTGTGTGTGTGTACGTGCGCGCTTTCTATTCCTGGATCCAAGATAGTTCCTGGGCTGGTCTGGTATTGTGGCCCACTCAGGAGCATAAGGTGGGGTAACAAAAACTACCTACAACAAAAAATGTCTATTGCAAGAATTAATACCTGTAGACTTGCTCAAAGGTCATGTTAATGTCTGGGTTTTTGAGTAGTATGCCAGAGAGATAGAATTGCCATTGATCGTTGAGCAGGTAGGGAGTATCCAAAACCTGGAACAAACACAAAAGTTGTTTGAAAGACAGTTATACAACTAACTCATACAATCAAATGTATCACTTGGTTAGATATTTTTGGGGTATTTTCTACTGTGATATTTCATATTCATTTCAGAGTCGAAATGGGAAAACAATGGCACAATTAGAATAAATGGGTTGAGCACCAAAGTTAGCATTAATCAGAACAACTGAAATTGTGTTTTTAGAGCAATGCCAATTTATTAGACACAGGAGAAAATGGGCCAGACGATTTGGCTTAGAAAAACAAAATCAAGTCATAAAGCAATAGACTCAGTCCCTCGGGACAAAGTGAACATTTATTTTCCAGTTGGCCATGAGGGTGCTCGCCTTTAACCCCTGCATTCCAGGGGCAGATGCGGGCAGGTGTTTGTGAGTTCTAGGCCAGCCAGGGCTATGTAGTGAGACCCTGTCTTCAAAACAAAACAAAACCAACCATCGCTTTCCAATTCTGTAACACACACATTAAAGAAAAACACCAGAGTGTGTGGCTGTGCGGCTGCTATCTAAGAACAGGCTCCATACCGCCTTCCAAAACGCCTAGGATAAAGTGTCCCAGATTTAAAAAATTTTTTTTCTGATGTTAAAATATTCACACAGGTATAAAGAATATCTAAGGTCTAGGACCCAAGACCGAACATGAAGTTCACCTCTGTTTCGGTATTTTCTTACACACATAACTTGAAGGCAATGTTCTACCAATCTTTTTTTAGGAAACTAAATAGAGACACTGTGATCCATTGGGGGGTCTCAATTTAGTTTCTCTTGATAAAAATAAAAGGGGGAAGTATAGATAAATAGGTTTCAAACGTAAGGATCTGTGGCTGGAAACATGGCTCTGTAGGTCAAATGTTTGCTGTGCAAGCGGGAGGACCTGAGTTCAGATCCTAGCACTGATGGAAAGGAAGAATGTAGAGGTGGATAATGTTAGCACCATAGGGAGAGAAGGGCAGATCCTGGGGCCTTACTGGCCTGCTAGAATAGTCAATTAGTGAAATCGAGATTCGATTGAGAGCTTCCCACTTTACATTTTGAGGCAGAAGCTCAAAATGTAAAGTGGAATAGACAAAGACATCTGACGTTGACTTCTGACCTCCATATAAGCATACACAATGCTACATACACACAAACATCACAGACAAACAGCAGACACATGCACACACAAATCAGAATGTATAGAAAAATACTAGGAAGCCAGCTACATGAACATGATTAACGAAGGAAGTGAAAGTACACACTGAGTCCTGGAGTCTTTGTGAGTTGATCTCAGGGAAAGCAAATCTGAAATTCAATTCTTAACTGTGCCTCCTTGCTATCTACCAGGGTAAGCCTACTACCGTGTGTGTGTGTGTGTGTGTGTGTGTGTGTGTGTGTGTGTGTGTGCGCGTGTTCTAGCTATTTTAAGCAGAACTTCAACTTGTTGAATGAAAGCAAAGTCCCTATAGTGTTTTAGTTGATAAAACCCACAAGATATGTGTTAGACCCAAGAATCTGTCCGAGCCTCTCATATTAAGTAGAAAATCATATTTACCTGTAGTAATTTCTTGTTTTCATAAGGTTCACAGAGCAACTTTTCCACATTTGCACCAACAACAAAAGTAAGAACCACAAGGATCATCAATATCCAGCAAAAAAGGAAGCTGAATCCAACCCCACTGGAAAAAATAACAAACAATGTGAGTGATACTTATGAGCTCTCACTAACTCCCCCTACTCATCACGCACAGTGGACCTGCTGTCTCCAATGCTTTTCAGTTAAAAATACCTTAACTTTCCACAAGCAAAGAATCTTAGAAAATGCTTACAGAACACTTAGAATGATAGCCTTGGGTCTACCTGTGGTCTCGCAGGGTCTAGAGTCTGGACTCTGGGGTCAGTTCAGAACTAATTCTGAGATAGATTATGTATATAATTATCTGTCTGTCTATCTATCAATCATCTATCAATCAATCTATCTATCCATCTATCCTCTATCTATCTATCTATCTATCTATCTATCTATCTATCCATCCATCCACCCACCCACCCACCCACCCACCCACCTACCTACCTACCTACCTACCTACCTACCTACCTACCTACCTATAGAAGTATATGTAGGAAGTATAAGGAGGAAGTGCGCCTGTGGAGATCCAAACTGACAACTTCACAGGCTCTAGAATCACCTAGGAGATAAGCTGTGAGGCACACCAGCAAAATATTGTCTTGGTTTGCTTTCTACTGCTGTGATAAAACACCACGATGAAGAGACTTCATAGAAAGGCTTCTTTTGTTTACAGTTCCAGAGAGATAAGGTTCGGTCACGGTGGTGAAGCATGGGAGTAGGCAGCAGACATAGTGGCTAGAGCAAAGGCTGAGAGCTTTCGTTCCAAACCATAAGCAGGAAATAGAGGTCCACTGTGTGGAGGTGACCTTCATTCACATTGTATTAAGGTGCCTCTTCATATTCAATGGTTAATTGATGAAATGGCAGTGAGCTAAATGCTTAACAGATTCTCATTGTCATTAGTGTGACCCATTACTGTCCTATTGTTTTATAAATCCAAAAGAAAAGGTTAATACTGTCCTCTATCCCTAGACAGTTTAAGAGTTGCATCATGATCTTACTGCTGATTGATTGTTATAAAGATCTGATGGCCAATAGTTAGGGCAAGTAGAAAGTGGGACTTCCGGGCAGAGAAAGGGACTTTGGGAAAAAGAAAGAGGACAGTCTTTTCATCAGGAGACAAGAAAGGAGGGAGACATGTCCATGGGCCTAGAAGATATAGCTAGCCATGTGGTGGGTCAGAGCTAGATGGTAGGGTTAACTTATGTGAGCTGACTGAGAGTCTGTCCAGCTTAAGTGTGAGCTTTGAAATATTGAAAGGTCTCAGTCTCTTTATTTTTGGCTGGTGGGGCACCAGGTTCCTGCAACAGCACTGGGAATGAGGCTTTTGAAACCTCAAAGCCCACCCCTAGTGACATACATCCTCCAGCAAGGTCATCCTCCTAAACCTACTGAAGAGCTCCACCTACTGGGGACCAAGTATTCAAACATCTGGGCCAATGGAGGATATTCTTAGTCGTATCTGTAAAGGGTTATTAGGATAATTGAATGGGACCATCTACCTTAACTGTGGGTAGCACCATTCCATGGACTGAGGTGCCAGGCTGATGCAAAAGAGAAGACAAGGCAAACACTAGCATTCTCTCCTTCCTGCTTCCTGCCTGTGGTTGCAGTGTGATCCTCCAACTCCTGGTGCCATGACCTCCTCGCCATGATGGATGTGCCCTTAAACTCTAAAAATATCTCCTTCCTTGCTCAGTTGCTTACCAGGTACTGTGTTACAATAATGAGTAAAGTAACTCACATAGCACCATTGAGGTTCTGAAAGGAACCAGTGTGGTTCTGTCTCCACAGGGGGACATGGAGTAGAACAGTGGATGGGGACTGGGAAATCTCAAGGAAGACCAACAAGGGACTGAAACCCAGGATGAATACAAACCAATTTCTTCCTGAAGAAATACACTTTTGGCATAATGTGAAGGATGAGATGAGCAGTTGTTCACAATGGTGAGACACCACTGCAGAGGCTGTTATGGTTCAGGATAGTGACCTAATGAGGCTGTTGCTAATGGAGAGAAGCCAGTGGATGGATGAAATATAACACGAAAGGCAATGGGATGAAGAGCAGAGGGAGGTAGCAGGGATACCGATGCTCTGTGCAAGAAGAAAAGAAGAAATGGACCTTGGTCATGTTACCGGTGAGACAATGTGACAGTGTGGTGGAGGCGTTCAATGTGTTTGGAGCACACACATGGGATTAGAGGAGACATTAATAGTAGACGCATCGAACTGGTTTCTTAACAATGGGGATGGATGGAAGGGACAAGCATCCTGGGGCTGACTTGGAGGACTTCAACTTTTGAAGAATGGGTGGTGGAAAGAGAGCCAGTGATAGAGAGCAAGGCAGAGAGCCAGAGAAGCAGGAAGGGAAGCATGTAGGTGTGAAGTTGCCAGCTGGGAGTGAGGGCTTTGCACAATTGCAGAAGGGAGTGCTCAACTGGCAAACACTGCTGCCCCCACTGTTGTGTAGAACAGAAGTTACTGTTGACTTGAGAGGTGGAATGATGGGGGACGAAAATAAATTGGAGAGGGCCTGGGAGCTATTGAGAGATGAGAAAACAGGAAGCAATGTAGACCGTGCTGCTGAGAAGTCTGGTGTGTGGGGAAGAGTGTTGTAAGGGAATTGTTGGTAGACATTCTTTCTGTTTAAAAAGGGGAATAGACAGAGTAGTTGCCAGCCTCTATTTTCCAAATATGTGTTCACACAGATCAGTGGCATAGACAGGTGTGGGAACATAGATCAGTGGGATGGACAGGTGTGGGCACATAGGTCAGTGGTGTGGACAGGTGTGGGCACATAGGTCAGTGGTGTGACAGAAGCCCAGGGTAAGAACACACTGATGTGTATTACAAGGACCAGGAGAAAGGATGAGCAAGAGGAGAATGAGGAGGAGAAACAAGAACCACAAGAGGAAGCAAAAGCAAAACTGTCCCATGCAGAAGGGCTGGTGATATCGCTCAGTGGTAAAGCACGTGGCTAGCATATGTAAAGCCCCAGGTTTGACTCTAGGGACAACAAAGAAACTGACGAAACAAGAGAAAGGGGAGGAAAGCATAAGTAGTGAATACTCTGATGATTAGAAAGACCCAGAACAGTGACTACCGAGTCCTGATCTGTGTGGTTATGACAGCATGTGACCCCTATCTTATCTTGGAAACATTTCTTTTTTCTAGAAAGCCATAATAGTCAACCTAGTGCCCAACTCACAAGTGCTTTTACTCAGATCAACTTGTCTATCCTGCAGCTGGACATTCAGACCTTACCACATTTTTGGGTTTTGGAGACAGGGTTTTTCAGTGTAAGAGCCCTGCTGTCCTAGAAATAGCTCTGAAGATCAACCTTCTGGGTGCTATGTATGCACCACCACCACCACTACCTGGCCAGACCTTACCACCTTAACACAAATTATGGAAACACATCCTTGCTCAGGAGGGATCTTCCAGAGCTCGCTCCCCTTCCTTTTAGAGAAGCCAGAATGTGAATTATTAGACAGAGGGCATGACAGTGTCTCTGTGGCCTTTGCTAGAGTCTGGAGAATCTTGAAAATGGGCACCCAGCTATGCAGATATAACTATGTGATACCATTGACTCTCCTGGGATTAATTTTTTCCCCTGAAGTCTCGAATGATGATCTGGACACTATTGTCAAGAGCTAAAGAAGGAAGCTTTGTAATGGGCTTCAAAGAAACATACTCAAAAAAGCTTATAGTCAGTGCTGGGTCCCCTAATCTCCGAGGAAGCCTGAAATTCTATTCTGTGTTTACCACTGGATCCCATTCAGTCCCTAAGATGCACTGGGGACCCTCAGAAGACACAATGAAAGAACCCCTAGACCTTCATGAGGAGCTTTTGGGAATCAATTTTTGAAAGAGACCATGCTTCTGAGTAGATGATGTCACTATGTGCACAGAGCTTGGGGGGATGTGGTCTCAGCAGAACTGGAAATAGATGCCGTGGCTTCTACAAGCAAGGACACAGTTTGGAAGCAGACACTTCAGCCTTCTCATGGGTCTGAGGTGAACTTCGCTAGGAAGCAACCTTCCCTTTGCAATTGTCCAGTTGTTTACCAGATGTCTCGGGGTAGAAATGTCAGCAAGCATAGTCAAGCCTGCCATGAACACAGGTGGAGCTCAATGATAAAGATGCCCTCGACACCTGCACCTGTGACCCACCTGTAATGAATCTGATGGTATCTGAAACGCTTAGCATTTTTCCTGCCTCCATCCCAAATTTTTCTATGAGCCTTTGTCTCTGTAAAGACTCCTTAGTCTACAGAAAAATACCTAAACAGAAGTAGCTTGTAAGTTTTCATCAACCTGTGGATAGAGTCTTTGCTCGCTTGCTTGTTCAAAGCCAGATCGTTGTTGTATTCTTTTTTTTTTTTTTAACAATCTGATGAAGGGAGTACACTTTTAGGCTAGTTTAAACTGATCGAGTATATATGTCAGCCAAGTGTGTTCCAAACAGCCAGATATTTGGGTTGAGAAAGTCTTAACATTAAACTAATCTACCTTTATCTATGAGTAATTGAACAAAAAGCAAAATAAATACATTTTTTCCTTGCTGGTGTAATTTGTTATTGCTTATTTTCTACCCAGTTGAGAGGTACTCTTATTTGGAGAGCCCTCCCTTCCTCCCTCCTTCCCTCCCTGTGTTGTATCCAGAGCCTTGCAAGGGCCCTACCTCTAAGCCATTTCTCCAGTCCTGAAGGAGAATGCTTTAAAGCTACCTGTGTGAACAAACAGGCTTCTCATGTGGAACACTTTCTTGGGTCCTGGCAGACCCCAGGCTTTTCATTTGAAGAATACTTTTAGACATATCTACATTAATGTTAATGCAAGTACATGATAGAGCCTGTTTGGGGGGAAATCCTTAGAAACACAGAGCACAAAGAATTCTGATTTAAATCTGTGTTTAAAGAGGCAGATCAATGCAGGCACCTGCTCTCAGGCCTTCCTCCTCATACCAGTGACAGTCAAAGCCCATGACTGATAGTTTGGCTCTCCGTCTCCCTTAGGTGCTGTTTCTAACCTTTACTCCCCCTTGAGCCTGCTTAGGTGTCCTAGTACTATTCCCATTGAGAGAACTGGAAGGCCTCCCAGCTTCCTCTGCGAGACATTCATTGCCACTGTACCTGAATCCCAGTTTACCACTCTGGCGTCATCCTTGGGCACACTGCTCTTGCCCACTACTAGTCTTTGTCTCAATATCTCACAGGAACCTTTCTAAATATCTGAACTTAGATGTGGATGTCTTTAAAGCAGGGGTAGCCCCTCCTATCTGCCACAGAGTCCCTACCGCCAGGTGCCTATCACCTACTCTTGTTCCTAATCCGGGCTACTCAGCTAAATACCAAGGGTGCTGACCTTAAATCAAACCCTGCGTTACATTAAGTCCCTGGAGTTTCAGGTTAGCAGTACTGCTAGCAGGAGCCAATGGTGTCTCCTCTTCTCATGCATGGGTGGGTGATGGGCGAGTGAATGAAGATAATGAAGGAGCCATAGGTATTGTGCAGCTCAAGAAGATTTTCATGATAGCTGCTTTTAAAATGAGTCCACCATATATAAGCAATATGACTTCAGAGGCTCCAGTGTCAGCCAGGAGGCTGCAGCTTCCGTCATACCACACTCGGCACCCTCCTCCTCACATTTCTACCTCTGTATGACAGAACTCGGTGAAGACTCACGCCATGAGGAAGATGCCTCCAGTGTTGGACACGCAGCCTCTTCTGGTTGGGGTGGCACGCTTGTCATAGCCAAACACACCACACAGCAAGCCCAGGTAAAAGAAAGTCACAATGAGGGTCAGCAGGAAGCAGACTATTAAGCCACCCAGCCACCTGCAGAAGAAAAAAAGTGTTATTGGATAACTTTTGGTTGTGAGTCTAGTCTTTAATGGCAGGACCATCTCTCCAGTCCCGTTATTATGTCAAATGGGCAATGACTATATTGGCTGAGCTAAGGCTGATGTGGTCTTGGTCATCTAACATCAGATGGCAAGCCTTCATGACAAGAGCCCTTTCCACTCCTGCTTCTTAACCAAACCAGCCAATACACTTTCCTTTGGCTTTGTAATCCCCTCTCTCTATGGTGGTGGTGAACACCCACAAGCATCACATGGGGCTCATAGCAGACCCAAGCTTCCTCAGGGCTCTGATCAAAACACACCTAGGACGTTCAAACCCTGTCAAATGTCTTAGTGTGGAAGCTGTGGCAATGGTTCAGGTACATGACAGAGAAAACATAGCAAGCTCCTCTCCCTTTCCCAATCTCTTTTGGGGTTACAGGAATATTCTGGGGCATCATGTTTCTTGCTGAACCAGAAATACTCTGTGTGGCAGATGCATGAGGCATTGAGAATTTTATGATCATCCTAAATCAAATGTCCACAAAATGCAAAATCTAATTTTGTAGTGGTCCTGGGAGACGTTTTAGGATAATGGTGTCTCAACTAGGTCTTACTGGCATTCCCAGGATGCGCACCAACTTTCCCTGAAGCTGAGGAAGGACCGCTCAAGGCTAAGACTGCTTCCCAACACTGAAGACACTGAAAAACTGCAATATCTGTTTATCTTGGGGCCTCCTGACAAAAGTGGACGCTAAAGCTTTTCATTCGATTAAAAGCAATTTTGGTAATTACACTAATAGCTACCAGCAGTCCCTTCTGTCGGAGGTTCATTCCAGATATCAGGAAGGCCTAATCAAATAAACTATGGAGCCTGGCTTCAGAGAACTTTCAGGATTAATGAATCAAATGATTAGTTGAAATGTTTAAAAAAAAAACAAAAAAACAAAACAAACAAACAAACAAAGAAACCCAAAAGCTTTATGGTCTCCAAGCAAGGCTGGAGGAAGGGAGAGAGAGAGTAGCTGGAAGGGCAGACAGAGAAATGTGCTATGCTGTCCTGTCTGTGAAACAACAATGACTTTCTGGGGGAAGCTGTCTCATGTCTGGTGCAGCGTCCTAGCCTCAAAGAAATGTGGCACTGACCCCTGGAGGTTTATCCATTTGCAGTGATCTACAGCGCAGCCAGAGTGTGTGGCCTTAAAGGAGTCCTTTCCCTTTTCTGAGCCCCAAAGTCCTCATCTACAAAACAGTATGCACAGAACATAACTCAGCAGATTCAGGGAAGCACTGTTGGAAATATCATGCATAAAACGCTTGGTGAACATGCTGAACAGCCCCTTCCCCTAAGGTGACAATCTTATCATCTGTCTTGTGTGCTCGTGTGAAAGGGAAGTCAGGTGAGAGAGAGCCTCTAAGCTCTCCAGAGGGCAAGTCCTAAGACTGCATCCTTGAGAGAAGAAAGTACACCTCCCTCCCCATGCTCTGTCTGGAGTGCCCATCACCACCCTCCAGGACCAGCCACACAATTGGCATTATTCAAGTCCTGATTACAGCAGCCCGTCCCAGCCCCTCAACCCGAAGCTCAGATACAAACCTAGAGGCTTCACATCACAGCTAAGAAAAACAGATTCCTTCAGAAAATACCAGCCTCTGGGCATTTGTGTCACAAATCGATGAGGACATTTTCCCCAAATACCCTTCTTGATTACGTTCACACTTCCAAATCCCAACACAGTTTTGGCTTACTAACTCTAGCAAAGATTCAAGATGTACTTAACATCAACGTCCTAAACTGTTAGCTCAAAGATTTCTAGTCCCTCAACTTTGGCTTTTAAACAAGGAGTGTCTCATGAATACGCATGTCACCGTTACTTGGAAACCATTTCCATAGTGTTCCAATTTTATCTGTGAGCTGCCTCAGTGAGCACTTAGAGTGTGTGTGTGTGTGTGTGTGTGTGTGTGTGTGTATGTGTGTGTGTGTGTGTGTGTGTGTGTGTGTGTGTGTGTGTGTGCAGGGTTACGTAGCTCACACATGAATATGCTTTTATAGGGAAAAATTGATGTCAGGCGTCGTCCTTGAACACTCCTCACCTTAGTTGCTGAGTCAGGATGTCTCACTGAGGCTCATCAATTGGCTGGCCCTAGACTGGCTGGCTAACAAACTCTAGTGCTCCACCAATACCCTCCCGTCCAACCCCAGTACTAGAGTTACCCTGTCCCTCTTCCCTGACTTTATCTTCTACTATGGGGTTCTGGGGATCCCAACTCAGGCCCTTACACTCGTACTGCAAGCGATTTACCACAGTTTCCTCTCCCTGGCTCCCTGGCTTTCATAAAGGAACATGGTGGGGGTTGTTCACACCAGCCCCATTCGGCTTCACAAGGCTATTCTGGGATTATGTCATGTTTTTATACCCATACAAAGCAAGCTATTCATGCCCCTCATTTGCCAGCTCCATCAAGGGGGGCACGCACCAGTATGAGTCATATTCTTCCACTCTGGGCAGCGACTCGTGGATGTACCTGTTGCTGTCATTAAGGTAGTGGGAGAACTGAAGCAGCACCTCCTCGACAGGAATACTTTGGCTCATGTTCTTAACCTTGGAGCTAACAGAATCCAAGGTCTTTTTGACATCTGCAAACAAAGGGACCACAGTTATTCACTTGCAAACATAGAAGACAGAAACCATATCTGGAGACGAGGGAAAGTCACTTAAGTGTTCCTCATGTGAGTTTCTAACAAAGTAAGATTCTACAGCAAAGCGCCAAGACCATCTATAAGCAACTGCCAAACCAATGGTGAATCTAAGCACAGACTTGGTGAGATGATACTAAAATCAAGCCAGTCTCCCTTGTCAATATCTTGAAGAGAAAAAAAAAGGTTGGGGGGATCAGGTGAAAAAATGCAGGTATCCTAGCGAGTGCCAAGCATGTCTGTCAATATTATTCAGTTCCCTTACCAATGTCTGCCTTAATCCCCTCTTTAGTATGACCCAGCAGCCCATCTGGGTTGACCTGCTGACCCATTGCTCTCTTTAGGAAAGTTGATGTTTGTTTTAAGGAAGTCCTATCGTATGATTTCTGGAACAGGAGGAATGGCATGATGGGGGTGTGTGTACAGTAATTCCAGCATTTGGAAGGCAGAAACTGGTGGGCTGCAGCCAATCTGAGACAACCTGGTCCACAAAGGGAACACCCTTTGTCAAAGACACAGGGGTGTTTGGGGTTGGAGGGGGGGCTGGGAGAAGGAAGGAGAGGGAGGGAAAGAAGGAACAATCGAGAAGGGAAATGGAGGAGAAATAGACTAAAATTAGGAAGACATGGCATTCAGGGGCATAAGTCTCTTACATTACTTCCTGAAAAAGTGACCTGAGTTGTTGTTTATTTAAAAATTGCTTGCCAGCTGGGTGTGAAAAGTGTAATACCTTTAATCCCAGCACTTGGGAGGCAGAGGCAGATCTTTGTGAGTTGGAGGCCAGCCTGGTCTACAGAGTGAGTTCTAGAACAGCTGGCAGGACAGGTACACAGAGAAACCCAATAATAATAATAATAATAATAGTGATATTATTATTATTATTAATAATAATAGCTTGACTCATCCAATTGGAGACTTAGTAGAGAAGTCCACCTATGTTTCCTACATGTCAAGGACAACACAATTCCCCTGCTCAGTTTCCACTCAGATCCATAACGGCTCCCCAGAGTAGAGATTTAAATCCAAGGACACACCAGTTTTCTATAATGTGCTGCTCTGTCCCAACAGATCCTGGATCACAGCTACCTGCTCACATTGAGTCCCCTGGACCAGCACCCCTGCAAGTCCAGAGGTTAGGTTCTGGTCTAGATGTGCCATGAACAAACACAATAGTTAAAAGTCTCCTGGCAGAGAAACGGAAACTGCCAAGGTCATAGTGACCGCAAACAGAGCTGAAGCTCTCCAAACTCTTCTCAGCACTCTTCTGGCCTCTAGGTAAGTGGCAGAGGTCCGAGGCTTGGGTCAAGATGTGATTATGTATAAAAATGGCAGGAACCTTTCCAAAGGTTTGAAATCCCTGTGAAACAGACAGCAGCTGAGCTGTCTGGAGACTTCTGTGGTACCTCATTGCCTCCCCAAATGGCTCTTGTACAAAACTTTCTGAAGAGTAGTAACTGCGGGGTCTGTACAGGCCACTTCAGTGGAAGTGATATGAACACCCAGTCTGCTTTGAGCAGATCCTTAAGGGCCTGTCTTGCCGGAGACTTCACAAGAGACAAGACACAGCCTTGTCAGCGTTGGTGACTGGCGGGTGGCCATCAAATGAATTCTTCAGGCCTCAGCGTGCAGGCTGTCGTTCTGAGGAAGCTCCTACTGCTGTCTCCCCTCTGTGGCTACCTTGCACATACTTGGCTATGTTAACAGAGTGTGATCTGCAGCCAGTCAGCGGTCGTGCCTAGTGCCTTCTCACAGCCTCATCATGTGGAAGAACCTGGCACAAAGTAGGCACTCAAAAAAAAAAAAAATCAGGCTAGGATTGAAGGCTCAGAGTATGGGAACTGAGGTCAGAAAAATAAACTGACATCCGGGCTGAGAGCTGGATCCTTGTCTGGTTTGGGGATAATGCTGAATTGTGTTTAAGCAATGACACCAGAAACTCTGTGCTCTAGCTCATGCATGCAGCACACTTACAACGGAGGACTGCTCGTATGGGCAGAAGATGTTCAGGGAGGAGAAACGAGAAAATCAAACACAGAGATTAGTAAGCAGGTAGTATCGGGCATCCAGCATGCAGTAAGTAGCCTTGAGATATTACCTAAGGAGAGCCCGAACTTGCCTTTGGAATCTTTATGAAATAAAGTTTTATTTATTTTGTTTTATGTGTATAGGTGTTCGGCCTGCATACGTGTCTGCATCGCACACATACAATGACCGAAAGTAACCAGAGGAGGGAATCAGATGCCCTGAAATTGGAATTAGAGATGGTTGTGAGCTGCCATGGGGGTGCTGAGAACAAAACCCAGGTCCTCTGAAGAGCGGTCAGTGCTCTCACCTGCTGAGTCATCTCTCCAGGTTCTAACATAGAAGATAATGTTTTTAAAATCACGTGCTAAATGGATAGAATGAGTACTGGGAAGATGATCTTCAAAGGGAGGCTATAAGCTTACTCAGCTTCCGGCAAATAAAGCCAAGTGTGTTCCCTGCTTGGTGTAAAGAGCTTCCTAAGCGCTCACTCGCCAGCACCGTAACCATGAACGTAGCACAGTTCAGTAGTTCCAAACCTTAAAATCCCCTCAGCATAGACTCGAGTCCCTAAACTTCTAAGCAACCTCGAAGCCTAAGGGACCATCACATCAGGTCCATGGACAAGAAAGAAAACACTTCCGCAAAGACAAATTCTTCCATAGAATCATCTCAGAAATATAATAATCTGAGGGTGGAGCTCCCCTCCCCAGGAAGATAGCTGTAACAAGACCTTCCAAACTGCAGCTGTTGTAAGCCCTAGAAGAGCCCAGCTTAGGGAATGAGTGACCACCCAGTGACACCTTAACCATGTAGCAACAAACATTAAATATGAAGTTTGGTGTTTTTCTTTTTCCTATTAACATCACCACTGACTACAGAGGGCATAATCGAAATGTCTGATATTCCATATCTGGACTCCATATCAATATCTGATATTCCATAGGATATAGTGATGGACTTTTTTTTTTTAACTAGAAAAGAACAATAACATTTATAACAAACCCTTCCTTCATAGCCACCAATCATAGCATTAACAAAAGAAAGAAGCAGAATGACCTTGAAGTGACTCTTACCTTTGATGACATCCCCAGTTTGGTTTTGTATCATATTGGGTATTTCATCAATCGACATATACCCCTAAAAATATTTCAAAATGGATTGAAGATCAGTTGGCTTATATTCCACTTTATATCAAGTAGAGAAGCAAAATTAAGACATAACATTTATCTTAAGATGGACATTACCCTAATATGACTATCGGGGGGTGTAAACACAAGTGCCCTTTAGAAAAAAAGGGCTGCCTTTTTGCCTTGGGCATTGAACCCGGGGTCTTGCACTCATTAGACAAGTGTTCTGTCTCTGAACTGTATGCCTAGGCTGAGACCATGTTCTTTTAACTGGATACATCAG
This sequence comes from Rattus norvegicus, assembly GCF_021556685.1. Classification (NCBI taxonomy): domain Eukaryota; kingdom Metazoa; phylum Chordata; class Mammalia; order Rodentia; family Muridae; genus Rattus; species Rattus norvegicus. Next base: position 71,502,920 of record NC_141547.1, on the reverse strand, counting down.
AGATCATCTTAAAGGTTTTTCACCCTAGAAGAAAGTCCTTTAGACCATATACAGAAAGCCTGAAGAAAGATAAAGCTCTTGTTTGCACTAAGGTAAAAAGAACCACAGGCCATTGGGACAAAAAAGATGTTGAGTAAAGACATTCAAGGGGGAAATATATACAATAAAATTAGTTTAGTGGGTTTTTTTTTTTTAAGTAAAAGAGAAAGTCGTATATAAAAGCTAAAACCACAAAGTCACAGATAAAGGAGAGAGAGAGAGAAGTGAGTGCCAGGCTAAGGGCATGGTGTATGAAAAAGCATAACATTTAGGAAGGAAATAAAACCAAGTCAATTGAGCAGCTCCTGGGCGGAGCGGGGCACCACTCTGTATCAAGAATAGGGTTTGGTCTACACTGCACCCACCACTAAGCCCAAGAAAGCAGAGAGGTCAAGGCCGTCATGGAATCTCACTGTTTCCTACGTTCCTATGTACTAGACTGCCCTGGATATAGAGTAAGCTACCTTAGTTGTTCCAAGGAGCATACCCTTTTGACGAGGCTCTCCAGATCGGTTCTGTCGACATCATTAACGGTGTTGAGTTCCCTGTCCACTGATGGGAGCTGGAAATTTATGAAACAAATAATAAGAAAAAGTGACTAACCTTCATACATGTACACACACACACACACACATACAGACACAGACACACAACACACACACAGACACACACACACATACAGACACAGACACACAACACACACACAGACACACACACACATACAGACATAGACACACAACACACACACAGACACACACACAAGACACAGACACACAACACACACACAGACACACACACATACAGACATAGGCACACAACACACACACACACACAGACACACACATACACACACAAGACACACACATACAAGACACACACACACACACATACAGACACAGACACACACACACACACACACACACACACACACACACACACACAGTCATCTTATATCCAGGTCCTAGGATGTTAACATTTTCTTTTGAAAACAGAATAAGGTTTGGGGAAATCATACTCTGTTCAAAGTGGCATCTATCAGAACTGATTTTTCACGTTTGAGGTCTTGATGTGGTCAGCTAATGAGGTCCTGATCAAGTATGTGTGGCTACTGACACAATTGCTAGTACTTAGACTGCAGTCAGAATGAAGTGAAACATACACCAGGCTCTCTGGGTTGGAGCCTCTACATCAAACAAAACAAATAAGTAAACAAACAAACAATACTAAACTAAATAAGCAAATAAACAATGCCGCTGGTAGTTTCATTGGTAAGAAGTCTGAGACCAGTTTCCCAAGTTCAGAATTACAGATGGGGCACCTGGGACCCATGCCCTGGGGCTCTCAACATGACACACACCAACGACGCAACACCACTCTTGAAATAGGTCCTTGGTGAATGTGGAGAACTCGTCTCATCATGAGAGGCCACACATAAACCTAACTGAAGGCCAGTTCCCTGAACAAATGGCACATTCAGAAATGCCAATGTTACAACACAGAAAGATTGAGAAGCAAACCCCATAATAAAGAGGAAAGAAAGGCACAATGCTACTGCAACACAAGATCTTCAGTTGCAAAGAAAGGAGTGTCAGGAGCCATCTAGGATAGGCTAAGAATAGCAGGTGACCTTCCTGGAGGTGGCCCACCATTTTAACAAGGTGCGTGATGGATGAGTTCGATGGCAAGGTTCCAATGACCCTTCATCTCAGGATTGCTTCTTGCAGCTGATATGCCTTTCCTGTCATTATGAAATGAATATAATAATTCCCTGGGTATCTGGGATATAATAATCCTGACTAACTGGACAGAGATGGGAGCAATAGCAATACAGTTTTTACTTAATTCTCCTCTGCTAGGCAGCAGGTGTTAATTGTTCAAGCCAGTGGTTTTTGACCACGTAATAAGCAAGAAAGTTTTTAGGATTTTTTTTAGAAGTTATCAGCAAGCATTCAGTATGGTTAGGGAACTAAAAGGCCAGAGACCATCAGTCTTTAAAGCTACCTCTACATCCAACTCTGTGTCCCACTTCAGCCCATTCCAGGCAGGATCCAGGCAGAGAAGACATCTATAAGTGCATTTTCATTAAAAACTTGACATCAGAAGAGACCATGTAGAGTGGACAGGAGTAATGGTTCTGTGTTTTGTGTCCTAACTTGGATGTGCACATGATGATTACACAAAGTTTACAAACATATTATACTACTTTGGTATAAAAGGAACAGAAGAGCAATTTACCACAAACTTGTTTTCAAGAAAAGAACTGTATATAATATTGTATAAGAATATGAAGAAACAGATAAAATAACTGGGACAAAATGCTGAACATACTGGTGTCCTCCTTAGGTTTAACTGTCAACTTGACACAATAAGCATCGTCATCTGAGAAGGAAATCTCAACTGAAGGGTTGTCTAAGTCAGACTGACCTGGAGCATGCCTGTAGGCTATTATTTTGATTAGTAACCTATGCGGGAGGACCCAGCCCACCGCAGGGAGCACCATTCCCTAGGCAGGCTGTATAGGAAAGCTAGGCAAGTAAGTAACAGCAAGCCAGCAAGTAACATTTCTTGATGGTTTCTTTTTCAAATCCCTGCTTGAGTTCCGGCCCTTATTTTCCTTAAGGGCAGACTATGACTATGATCTGGAAGTGTAAGCCAAAGATACCTTTTTCTCTCCTAAATGGCTTTCGGTCTGAGTGTAGTGTCACAAGAGCAGAAAGGAAAACAGAACACTTGGCAAAAGCTATCCAAAGGCATGGAAGAAGTGCCATGTATTTACAACTTTTCCACATGTGTAAAAATCATATTAAAAAGCAATAGTTCCAGGTGTGGTAGAGTATGCCTGCCTTCCCTGCGTTAGGAAACTGAAGGCAGAGGGTAAAAG